>NW_011889368.1:517952-520266 GCF_000151845.1 Pteropus vampyrus | reverse complement strand
TGAAGTGTCCTAGATAGATGATTGGCTAAAGAAGCTGTGGTACATACATACAATGGAATATTAGTCAGCCATAAGAAGAGATGAAATACTGCCATTTGCGACAACACGGATGGACCTCGAGATAATCATGCTAAGCGAAATAAGCCAGACAGAAAAAGTTGAAAATCACATGATATCACTTATATGAGGGATATAAACCTAAAAGCAATGAATGAACAGGACAAACAGGACATGGACAATGGACTAGTGGTTATCAGAGGGTAGGCGGTGGGAGAGGAGAGCAGAGGTAGACAGGGTAAATGAGGTCAAATATAGTGGGACAGGGGAGGGCAAAGTGGGTAAAGGGGATCAAATATATGGTAGCTAAAGGAAACTGGACTTTGGGTGCTAAACGCACAATATAATATACAGATGTCAAATTATAACGTACACCTGAAAATTATATAATTATATTAACCAATGTTACCCCAATAAACTTAATTTAAAAATAAATAAGTAAATAAAAATAAAAATTAAATTGAAAATATAACTTGGCAAAATTTGTGGAATGCAACCAAAGCAATGCTTAGAGGAAAATGTGTAGTTTTGAGTACATACGTTAAAAAAGAAGGTAAAAGTCATAAGTCAATAATCAAGCTTCCACTATAGAATATATAGATGTCAAATTCTAATGTACACCTGAAAATTGTATAATTGTATTGACCAATTTTACCCCAAATAGTTAATCGAAAAAAAAAATTAAAATAAAATAAAATTCGGAAAAATAAATATTCCAGTCTCATCTTGTATTTTCTTAGCCCTGGCCCTTCCCGATGTTAGCTATTTCTCCAAGGAGCTCTCAGCCCATTCCTTTAATTGGAAAATGATATTTAGATTCCAAGTTCTGTGCTAAGTGTGCTCATGGCTACTGAGGTATCATTGTTTCTAAGCCCTCTCAGAGAACAGAGCTAGACAAATGTTAGGGAGATTTGGCTGTGACATGTCATCCCAATGATCACCAAGGTTGATTCGGCTAATCTGGCTGGCTGGGCAGGGGTCTCCTTCCTCCCTTGCAGCTCCATGTGCATCTCTCCCCAAGCTACCCGCTCAGTGGAAGAGGACAACTTTCCCTGATAGAGAACAGAACTAGGATATAGACATATGTATAATAACACTGATATACACATTTATTTCTATATCTATCCATCTATATATACACATATATTAAAAATTATGAGTTCATACTAATATCTTTTATTCCACTTTACCATGATGAGGTTTATTTGAGTCTTTCCTATTTTCATGTGTAATCTCTTTATCTGACGGTGAGAAATTCATTTCTTTACTAACTATATTTGTTTATTTGTTCAAGCCCTAGAACATGAAATAGTTCAGAATTCCTAACTTATACCCATGTTAGAATCAAATTTACTAAAAAGTATAGTATAGCATTTGTGACAATATCATGGGCTGTTTTTGTTTTGTTTATTTGTATTTACACTTGCTATATTTAGTGAAAATGCTGCTTTCTAATATGATTTATGTTCTTTTATCTCCACCCTCATTGGTGTGGTTATTTTATTCATTTGTAATACAATTAGGTTACTGTTTGTTTCGTTTGGGTTCTCCTCAAATCTTTGTTTATTTAATCATTCATTTATTTATTTTACAGTGGCACATATATACATATATTCAATGGAATATTACTTAGCCATAAGAAGAGATGGAATACTGCCATTTGCGACAACACGGATTGACCTCAAGATAATCATGCTAAGCGAAATAAGCCAGACAGAAAAATTTGAAAATCACGTGATATCACTTATATGTGGGATAAAAACCTACATATGAAACAATATCATGATTCTAAGAAACAGTATCATGGTTCTGAGAATAAGTATATTCACAAAAGTATTGCTTCTCCATCAACCCTATACCATGTTCCTATTGCCTCCTTATTTCTGTCCCTTTCTCACTAATTCCTGTATATAATCAATCTCTCTAGTTTCTGTTTTATTCTTCCTGTAATCTTTTCCACAAATGAGCAGATACATGTGTATTCTCTTATACTCCCTTCTTGCTTTAAATTTTGGTCACCTACTATACATACTTTTTGCACTTTGCTTTCTTCACAGAACAATGTATCCTTAAAAGACCTTTCTCATTCTTATTTACAGATGCATAGTACTTCATTGTGTAATGTACCATAGTTTATTCAACTACTTTCCTATGTGCGGGCACTCAAGCTGTTTCTAGTTTTTCACAAGTATAATGAAGAAAATTTAAGAGATACCCAGCGAAAGAATTTGTTCTTCTATTCTCAAGATATAGCCTA
>NW_011889368.1:485605-517277 GCF_000151845.1 Pteropus vampyrus | reverse complement strand
TTCCACCATATTCTTTCCTTCAGCAGCAAGTCACTAAGTCCACATTTAAGAGGAGGGGAATTAGGCTCCACCTTCTGAAGGGAGAAGTAGCAAATATGTGGACATAGCAAATATCAAATATGTGGACATATTTTACAGCTATGACAATTGTTTACAAAGTATGGAAGACATGAGCTACCTATAATTAACAAACAAAAATTTCTTCCTATCAACAAAGCCTAGGCTCTGGAGCAAGATCAGTACATAATAAAGGAAAATACTTTTTTAATATATGTGATGAGTAGATTGTCACCCCTGCTACAGGGTAAAGATATATCATTGTGAGCTAACGTGCTGACAAAGACCATATACATTCTCAAATAACTTTTTAGAAGATTACATCTATATTACCTCTACGAAGTCACTAATGGCATTACCTCTTCTTCTTTTATCTTTATCACTAATAAGATTGAAAAAGTTTTAAATTACCATTTTCACAATTCTTGAATATAAAATACTTTGGGTTTAGTAATCATAAACCTTGGGAGAAAGAAATGGACTCAGATATGCCATGGCTGGAATCTCATTTCTGGTTACTAGTTTTGTGTAAAAGTTTCTTTATGCCTCAATCCTCTTACGTGCAAATTGGGATAGTAACGCCTTCTTCATAGTATTGGTATCACTAAAGCACCTAGCCCAACACCGAGAACATAGTGAGTACTCAAAACAATGATAGTATCACTCCATACTAAGTAAATATAATCAATAGTTTTAGGATTGAATTTCCTAAACTTCATTCTGTTTAAAACTCTGCAGACTGTTATATATAAGTACAAGCATCAAGGACATAAAATCCAATAATGTCAGTAGACAAATTTTGCCATCTTCATCAGATGTATTATTTGTAGTACATGGAACTAATAAAATCTATTCATCAATACCTAGGATTAAAATACATCTTTTGAATAACCATATGAAGATTTCTGAGCATTAAAAGTTTTGATACTGGAGTCAGATAACCTGGGTTAAAATACTGGTTCCACACTTACTAGCTGTGTGACATTGGGCAAATGTCACACAGTAACTTCTCTGAGCCTGTTTCATCATCTATAAAATATGCCTATATAATAGAAATATGGTACCTTCCTCTTAGGGTTGTTGAAAGAAGTAAATCAGTTAATACATTAAAGTAATTAAATGAAAACCCAGAATATAGTAAGTACTAAATAAATGTTAGCTATTTTCATTAACATCATTATGATTATTACTATTATTATTATTACATTATTACATTTATTTTGCTTTTGTTCTTTAAGGGAAAAAAGAGTGTTGAAAGTTAAAAACGAAAGTACCACTATTAATACCAGATGATATTTTTAAATAATTTCCTGTGAGATTTTTTTGTTGAATTATTTTAGAAATAATAAGGAAAGATTTAGAAACAACCAAAGTGTCCTTCGATAGCTGATTGGATAAAGGAGATGTGGTACATACATACATGGAATATTACTCAGCCATAAGAAAAGATGAAATACTACCATTTGTGACATAGATGAATTGAGATTATCATGCTAAGCGAAATAAGTCATAGAAAAAGTTGAGAACCATATGATTTCGTTTATATGTGAGATATAAAACAAACAAACAAGACAAACAGAGACTCATGGACATGGACAACAGAGAAAAGAGGAAAGTGGGCAGGTAGGTAAGGGTAAAGAGTGTCAAATATATGGTGACAAAAGGAAACTTAACTCTGGGTAGTGAACACCCAATGCAATGACATATTATTGATTTGTACACTTGAAACCTATATAATTTTATTAATCAGTGTCACCCCCCAATAAATTTAATTAAAAAAATAACAATAAAGAACAGTTTTCTTTTTAAGCCCTAGTCACTTGAAAGAGAGAAGAAACTCAGAAGTGGCCAAATGTTGTACGTATATGAATTTCAGAGCTAGAAATGTCAAACACTGCTTTAATATTTCTGAATCTAGATGAATGTGTATTACCTATTCATCATTTTTGAGGCCAGTCTGAACAGAATGCCGCTCCAGCCCTGTGTCATTGATGTTCCCCATTTTCCTAGAGTCTCTTTCAGTATCACTCCAAATATGCTAATCACTGACCAGAATTCTCATGAGATTCTTTACCCAATTTCTTAGTTCTAGTGATATATTTAGTGCCCTTCAACAAAAGTTGAAGTTCCTGTATTTGAGAGAACTTGCTAAGGAGCTAAGTGGCACTGTGTAGCCAAGAAAGCTTCCTCTAAACTATAAGAAAATAACACTAATTTTTCTCCATGTGATATATTTTAGAAAGCACAGTTCCACTGAGAATTGTGCACAAAAGCAAAATTCAGCTTATAGTATTAACTCATTTATTATTGGAACAATATAGAACTTAAGCAGGGAAATTTTAAAAGTCACAACTTTCTTACAACATAGTGGTAGCCTCTCTTGGTCGACAGAAGTCTAGTCATCTAAGTGAATATCACCCACTCTAACTTTTCCTAATGGAAAGATTTAAATAAAATCTATACATCACTTCACCTGCCTAAGACTATGAGAATGATCGCATTTACAACAATACTCAAATTGTTGCTAAGTCGTAGTGCATACATTTTATTTTCACTTTACCTTTTCCTCAAAACTTCCCTTCTGACATTCTCAAGGAGAACTTTCACTTGTTTCCAAAAACAAGTTTCAGCTCTTTTTAATCTCCGCTGGCTTCACGGAAGTCAGGTAATCATAAGCTGCTTGAGGGAGGTGGCGTATCACCATTATTGCTGCCTTTCTCTGCCATCCCCCTAGCTATTGTCCCTGGAATGTGAATTTTGCACAGACGTCTATAGCTGACTGGGGATTCAGAGATAGCCCTCTGCCCAATTCTACGTGAAATTTTGGTAGTATTACCAAGATTATAATGCTTTAAACTAATTTGTACTAAAATGTTAATGATTTTCACATAATATTTTCATTGTAAAAGAGGTAATTTAGTGCCTTAGTTTAATAGAATGATGAGATTTTTCACTGAAAAGCCACTTCAAGAGATCATAGGGGTGGTGTAGCCTTATGGTGCCTTTCAAAATGGAGATCGACCTTATTGTTACAAAACTGATGAAATAGTATAATTCTTGGCAAAGAAATAGAATAAAAAAGGAAAATTAAAAATATCAGCAGTGAAGACTCATCTTTGCCTCTTTTAAGAACTACATATTCTTTTGAGTGAGTCCATAAACTCAAGATTTTTCTTTTATTCTAAACATTAAATGGTCTTATCCATCTTTGCCCATTTCAGACGATAGATATTAATAACTCCAAATAATGGGTATAAAGAACATTTTATTTTCACAAAAGAGGGTTGACTTCTTTGTTGAAATTTACTTTAGCAATTGAGTAAATATCACTTATTTATACGCCTGTTTAGTTCCTAAACAGGGAAGAAAATACTTGCACCCTGAACTATAATTTTCTTATCCCCTGGAAAATTGTCATTGAACTAATATAAACCACCCTGACTCTCACCTCTGCTCTGTGGTAATGAAAGAATTACTTTGCTTCCAGGAATAGTTCTTTAAACTCCTAAGTAGGCACTATCTATCACATTCTAAGTTTGAATCTATTGAATAAAAAAAGTTTCAATGAATTCAGAAGTAAAATCTATCAAATCTGAATCCTTAATATTCAAAGGAAAAAGTAGAGTCAAAATTCTCATTCCACTGAAAATGTGATTTTCTTTAATTTCAAATGATAAGAATTTAGCATGTGATTCAAGTAAGCTCCCTGTTGGATAGGGAAGAAGTGATATTCTTCAGGGAAATGAATGAAGCCAGTGCTTCATTCACTAGCTGACACCAGGAAAGTGACAGAAACAGAGGTGACTAATAATGGAGGTAAATTTGAAAACTAAGAATTAGAGAAGAACTGCTAGCACAGTAAATAAAAGTTATTTTGTGAAAATGATTAATTCTCATTTAAAATAATGCTTTAATGTAATTCTTAACATTAATTTTGATACACTATTACTGCAAAAATAATTTTTACAATTTAGTCTAGAGAAAGCTCTTTATGAAGAGAGCAAAATGTTCCCAATTTCATGTCCCACCCTTCTTGTGTGTACTACTCATTATAGAAGAAGGTGTTCTCACTCCGAGATCTTTCTGTTTAAGAAAAAGAACAGGTTTCTCAAAAGACTCATTCTAGGAATTGTACCATCTAGATGTAAGTCATTGTATGCGACTTTAGGTTTTTTTAAAGGCAACTTGGATGGCTGCCCATTCTACTGAAATGAAGAGGAGGGAGGAACCCTACTTTTTCTGGAGGCCATAGCATCTGAAACCAAAAGCATCAATTTGAAGTATTTTAAAATTTAAATAAGAAAACAGAAAAATAGAACTCTGTGGTTAGTGAGATGTGGCCAAGATGAGTGTGCTAAAAATCTTCTTACCGTCAACTTATATTTTTAACAAACCTCAAATAGTTCAGAGTCTACTGAAAATATCAAAGTTTTATCCTCAAGACATAACACTGATATGTTTTAAAGTACAAAACAATCTATTTCACAATGTTCTGTAGAGTAATTGGTAAGGTCGTCCTTGCAAAATAGTTCATTTTATTTAATATATCTACCTATAAAATGGAAACCTAAATTTCGTTTATGATAATTCACATTTCTATGAAATGTTCTAATGCTTTTAATTTTTAAAAAGATTTATCTCTTTCAGAAAAATAATGATTTGGTATCAAATGATCTTGAAAATACAATGTCTTTGACTGTTTAGAGACTGAAATTTTATTAGTAGGCTTTTAATCATTTAAAACAATAAAGGGAGTATCGTCTATTCTTTTTCAATAGGACAAGGCAGTATTAAAACAAGACCATTCCATCAGAGAAGCTTGATTATTTCCTTAGTGTTTTAAATTATGCATATGATTGGTGACACAAATACATGTTTAAGTGGTTGCAAATTTAAAAAATCAATATTCCCAAAGAACTAAAATTATGCCCAATCATAAATAACAAATTAATTCACCTGCATATTTTGATCTACAACTTACCCCATGAACATGAACATTTTATAAAAGAGAAATATCTTTTCACATCAACTTGTGTTCATTATATTTCATACAAATATAGTTCAAATCAAACACAAGCCTTGTCAAAGAGAAAAAAATAGAACTGTTCTTTTCTTTCCCAGATGATCTAGTATAAGATGTGGACTGCCATGTTACACCAAACCTACAGCAACCAGA
This sequence comes from Pteropus vampyrus, assembly GCF_000151845.1. NCBI lineage: Eukaryota > Metazoa > Chordata > Mammalia > Chiroptera > Pteropodidae > Pteropus > Pteropus vampyrus. Next base: position 512,044 of record NW_011889368.1, on the reverse strand, counting down.
ACCCATTGTTCTCAAGGGAAACATAGCCTATGCGGGAATGCAATGGTGTGCTCTGCAAGGAACGTGAAAAATAGCATATGTCACTACTGTACAGTACACAACAGACAATTATGATTCAACTGTCCAAATTATAATCAGTTTGACAAATGTCCACAAGCGTCTTCTTTCTATTTGATATTTTCCCTAAGACAAGGCAATCACACAACCAGACAATTCCATCAGGGAAGCTTGTTAGCTGCTTAGTCTGTTAAACCCTGGTTGCCATAGCATCTAGAGTTGAAAAAGCTGCAGATTGGCATGAAAAAGCATGTCGACAATTGCCCTGTCACAGCATGCAAGCCAGGTCTGCTCAAAGGCAGCACACTACAAGTTTTCTTTCCCAGTTTGCACTACCCCATGCTGTTTAATAATATCCATTTACTGGTATTGGGATTGATCTAGCGCAGTGTAAAATTCACATCTAGTGAGACTTTGCTTTTCACATAGGGTGAAATTCTTTAACAAATGGGAGTATGGCAATTAATTTAGAAATGTAATACTGTATATATTATAAGAAGTATATTTAGATTTAATAGAGAAACTGTCCAAAATTTTAATGCACAGTTCTTTAAGGAGCCAAACAGTTTTACTTGGCAATTTTTCAGTTGACTTGCTAGTCATTTCTGAACCTAGCTAGTCATACTTTGGAGATGACAGACAGCATTCAAAATTCAGTGGTACATTTTTTAAACATGTTTTAATCATGCCATAGTCATTTCTTCTTTATGGGCATGCTATATAATTTAATTAAGGACATACATTTCTAAAATAACTATAATTTAATTAAAGATTAATATTGTGAACACTGAAATTATAGTCTAGAGAACAGTGTGCACCAGTTTTTTTCCAGAGGATCATATACTTAATGGTGATAAATTACCATGTATTAATAAGAAAAAGTGGGTTTCTACCAAGTGGTATTCAAATCCCTGACAACTATCAAATTTATAATGTATATATTTTAAATCAAGTAAAGCATGTTTACAAACAACGATTGATAACTTACTGAAACTACAAAGAAATGTGAAATTATCTACATAAATTGTGAGACTTAGAAGATTTTTGTTCAGAAGTTTGTATTTGGGCTATTCAGCCTTTCCTTTTTCCATTATCTTCTATTCTAGCATGTCACTTCAATTAAGGTTTCTTTCAATGCCACAAAGAAATAAAAATCTTAAAATACATACTTAAAAGCACAATTAACTATCAAACCAATAAATATTTCAAATATAGATATTTGTCTATATTTTCTAAAATACTTGTGGTTTTTATTGATATCTGTTGCTTTGCTCTCCTAATGTCAAAAATCATATTTAATAAGTAAAAATTATTCTTTGAATGTTACATATGGAAAAAGTTAATAAATAGTTCACCAGAATATAAGAAAGAGAAGTTAATATTTATACTAAAATAGAGATACTGAAGTGATTACTTTTTATATTCCTGAACTATGAAAGACTTCTTTTTCCTAAACAAGATTATCAAAGATTTTGTTAAATAGAATAATCAAAGCATAATACCTTGAGTTTTATATATCCATATATGTCATTATGAAAATGGTGTCGGTGAGTGAGCCTCTTCTTCAAACTATAAATTTAAATCCCTCATTTTCTAGGAAATCTCAAAAATCTCAAAATCTTGGGATGAAACTTGGTTCACATATGGTGTCCATGAATGTGTTTTCTTATACCACATCTTCCAGTTAAAAAAAAAGAGAGAGAGAGAGAAAAGCTGTTTACTTGTTAAAGGTCTTTTTATAAGCTTTGATGACTCAAAAACACCTTCATTTTAACACATGGAATTTGGCAAAGAAGTTAACCATGTTACCATTTGAAAGACTTTGATATTTTGAAAAAGAGAATTAAAAACAACAGAGATTGAAAATTAAGTTGGCTTTTGTGTATAGAACATAATTTTCTCAAATATATTTTTTAGTATAAGGACTTACTACTGAAATTTATCTGCCAGAATACCATAACATAGCAAAGCTACAGTTATCCCAAATGAACAATGGTAAATAGAGCTACAAACTTTACCCTGGTGTATCAAGTTAAAAAAAAAATAAAAAATACCTTGGGTATAGCATTACGGTAATCTAAATAGAGAAATGTATATGTCAAATAAAAAGTTTATCAGAAGGGAGAAATTAAATTTCTTCTCTTTAAACTTTTCCAGAAAGATTGTATTTAAACTTTGTTTCTCATCTCCTTAACTCACGTGCAATACAATACAGTGCAATCTTTCAAGTTGGATTAAAGAAGGTACCACCTCTTAATCAGGCTAGAGGATATGCATATTTTCCTACAGTCTTCAAAATATTCAGTTTTCAAAGCTCAAGAACTGGGTAGCATGGAAATGAGAGTTTATGCTTTAACTCAGAGTACTTTTGCTTTAGTCAGGTTACTTCAGATCTTCCCTGTAACTCAAATGCTGTCTTTGTCTGCAATATACAAACAAATGTTGGTGTTTACAACTGTGTTATGTTAATATTATTCATTCTTACTACATTTTTTAAAAAATTAGTTATGTATGAACTGCATTGCCTTTTTGTACCTGATTTATTTCATGTTCATGCTTCTAATCTGAAATTGGAAATTACATGATTTTTTTCTGAATTACTTAGAATATTTTTTTGGATATCTTTATTACTTTTGGACGTCCTCTACAAAAAAAATCTACCTTTCAATCATTTTGATTATTGCCAAATTGAAGTTTTACAAGAAAGTGTTGATAAACGTAATCTTCCATAAAAAGAAAAAAATAACTTGATTCACTACCACAAGTGGTATCTTGTAATGCCATTAGTTTTTTTCAAAATACAAAGTATCAGCATCATAATAAAGATAGTACACTGCTTTATTTTGTAAATAAATGCATCCTATTTATTTCCACAGTGAAGTACTACCTTACACAAAATGTAGGTTTCACAAAATGTAGGTTTCATATATAAGCACATACATTCTTATGTAGTTTTTGTTTTTCTAGGTGATTTTGCCTTATTCTGAAATTTTCTTCACCTGACTGAAAGCACATTAACTGCTAGATAGGCATCACACTGATGTCTCCATGCTGTAGCATACAGCCGTGAATTTGCTACGATCTGTTTAATCAGCAGTGTATTGATTTTCCACAGCTTTCCTTCATTTTAGCCCCATAGCAGGCTTCTGTAATTTCCTTTGGACAAAGTGTAACCAAACTGTGCTAAGTGATGTTGATTTGCAGGCAAAAGTAAAGGGGTAAATATAAATTAACAAGCTATAAACATTTTACAAGTGGGGAGTCAATAAAAACAGTGTCTGCAGTTTCTTTTTAAAAAAAAATGATTTGAAGCAGATTGTTAACAAACGTGTCCAAAGAAACTGACATGAGTCTGAGAATAATTTTTGCGCTTTGTGATTAAGAATTGATCAGTCTAAAAGCCTCGGATGCAACTGAATCACCCATAAGCTGCTGGCCTGAAAAGGCTCAGCAGGGGCTGGTATTTGTTTGTTAAACTCCCATGATTCCAAGTAGATAATTGGTCTGTGAAGTTCATGGCAGAATCTGAATTTGCTTTCTTGCTTCCCAGCTGGCTGAGCACTGGTTTATAGACTTCTGTGTACAAATTTAGCCAGCAGCAAACCTCACATCTTTAATATAAAAGGTGTTTTGTTGTGTTTTTCAGGTGCTGAGTGGAAAGCCCACACTCCAGAAGCTCATTAAAAGGGCCAAGTTACAGTACAGGTTTATTTCTGTCACAGCGTTTCTGAAAACAGTGACAAGGATTAATATGTTTCTTTAGTACTGGAAAAAGCCTGACACAATCCCTTGTGAATTTGATCATCTGTTTCATTGCCTGTATAAGATTCAGTCTCCTATTATATCCTGAAGTTACAGCTGTAAACTAATGCCGGTAAGAATTTATAAGCTATTGCAGAAGCCTGGGGCAAAACTAACTGTTTTATTCAACAGTCACTTATTTATTTATTATTTATTTCATACCTCTCTCCTATTATCTTTTTCCAGGAATCCTCCCAAAGTCAAAATTCTCTTGGCTCTTTGTCTGAATGCACAGAGCAACTGTAGGGACGTGGGGAGTTCATGTTTCTAGGAGCTTTCAAAAGTTTCTGCAGATGGGTGTACTGTGAAAGTGTGGTCTACCCTAAATGTTTTATAAAACCATTCTTCCTTTCCGTTCCTCGACATGGAAATTCCTTATTAAAAAGTGACATCCTCACAAACATTATAATCTTTGTGTTCTGAGCAGTCATCTGATAAGAGGCTTTCTCTGCTTGGTGGTTGCTGTGTTTCTGGGACATGATTTGACATGTGGTACATGCAAATTCTAGTAAAGTGCAAACTATATCATAAATGATTCTGTTTTACATCAAATTTAGATAGGCAAAGAGCTATTTACCTTTTCAAAAATCAAAAATTATAATAATATGCTATATGGATACCATTAAATGAATCATCTTTTAAATTGAGAAATCTCTCTCTCTCATTATTTGTAGAGAAATGCATATTCCTTACTTACCTTTGTTATTATGGCAAATTATATGCAGCATTAGAATTTTAGATTTAAATGTATATTCAAAATTTCAAACTTTATGCAAGTACAAAATAAGATACAAACAGAAGAATCCCTAATAATCCATTTCTGTACACTTTTTAAGAGTTGATAGAAATTATTGCAAGATTAAATTGAAGTACATTCACGCAATGCTTAAAATTAGACAAGCTTCCATTACTCTTAACAGAAGTTGTATGCCTAATTTCCTATGCACCACAGACATTTTAACCTATAATAACTGATTGTAAATACAGTATGTAACTAGCTAGAGCCGTATTTACACCTGCCAATTTGCTGCCCTCCAGCACTAAAAACAAAAATAAAATGGTAGTAAAAGAACTGCCAAGCAAAACTCCCTCTGCCCCTCATGTACACTCCTTTCTATTTCCACAAATAGAATCTTTGCTTCTTGTTTTCCATCAATAAATTCAACTTTGGGATTTAAAATTTAAAAAAAAGACATTTGTGTGACACGATGATAACAAAGTAATTGTTAAAAAGTTCATCTCCTTCAAATGTGTCCCCTTAAAACATTGTAAGTACTATAAGTGCTTCATTGCACTTTTAATTGAGAAGTAACACATGTACCATACGATGCATATGTTGCAATAGCAGCCATTTATTTTTATTGAATAGCTACAAAATTTTCACTCAATAAAAGCCCACGTGATTCATTAAAAAGGAATATATCGTTGGCATATATTTTAGTTGATAAAGTTGCATTCTTTTTTTCCATCCCCTGAGTTTTTCTATCATATCTCATTTACATAAATAATAACAACAATTATTTCTGTTTTTATTTTTTTAGAAGCTTAAAGCATTTTGTCAACATTTTAGTGGGGTTTTCCCTACTAACTTGATTCAGTGAAAATAATTTCTGTTAAATGTTAGTATTTTACTCTTCTATTGAGGATACAATAATTTGCATTATTAATGCATATATTACTTGCCTATATTAAAATAGTAACATAAGGCATATAATAATGACTTGCATACATAATGATATGAATAATTTGTGTATCAATAACATCTTTCTTCAATGAACTCAGTAGTTAATACAATATTATTGACTATATTCCCTATGCTGTACTTTACATATATATGACTGTTTTTATAACTGGCAAATTGTACTCCATAATTCATTCACCTTTTCCACCTGGTCCCCCAAACCCCCTCCCAAACAGCAACCATCAATTTGTTCTCTGTATCTATCAGTTTATTTCTGTTTTGTTTATTCCTTTATTTTGTTTTTTAGATTCCACATATAAGTGAAATCATATGGTATTTGTCTTTCTCTTACTTAGCATAATACCCTCTAGGTCCATCCATGTGTCATAAATGACAAGATTTCATTCATTTTTTGGCTGAATAATATTCCACTGTATATATGTACCATTTCTTTATACAATTGTCTATTGATGGGCATTTAGATTGCTTTTGTATCTTGGCTATTGTAAATATCACTGCAGTGAAATAGGGGAGCATATATCTTTTCAAATTAGTATTTTGGATTTCTTCAGATAAATACCCAGAAGTGTAATTACCAAAGCTTAAGGTAGTTTTCTTTTTAATTTTGTGAGGAACCTGTTTTCCATAGTGGCTGCACCAGTTCATAATCCCGCCAACAGTGCATGAGGGTTTCCTTTTCTCCACATTCTTGCCAACACTTGTTTGTTGATTTATTGGTGATAGCCATTTTGACAGGTGTGAGGTCATATCTCATTGTGGTTTTAATTTGCATTTCCCTGATAATTAATGATGTCGAGCATCTTTTCATACGTCTATTGGCCATCTGTATCTCCTGTTAGGAGAAATATCTATTCAGGTACTCTACCCATTTCTAAATCAGGTCATTTGGGTTTTTTGGTGTTTAGTTGTATGAATTCCTTGTGTATTTTGGATATTAACCCTTGTGGAATGTATCATTGATGAATATCTTCTCCCATTCAGTAGGTTGTCTTTTGATTTTATTGATAGTTTCCTTTTGACTTTAATTTAATACCAACTTAAATTGGTATTTAATTAATACCTCTAACTTTGTTCTTCTTTCTCAAGATTCCTTTGGCTATTTGGGGTCTTTTGTGGTTTCATATGAATTTTAAGATTATTTTGAATTCCATTCTTAAACATTGAATACATTGAATGGCAAAAAAAAAATTCGTACATCTTGATTAACTTTTTAAGATTGTCGAAAACAAATATTATTTTTATCACATAGAAGAAAATTGAGGATTACTCTATGAACAAAAAAAAAAATTGATAGCTAAGCCAAGTTAGAACTCAATACTCTTTAGATTTTATATCACATCTTAATATTTCATACCAAAGATTTATGATTTCCAGGGCTGTTAAACACTTATGGGGAGGTCTGTTTTACTGGGTAAACTGTAGATTTCTGAAGGCAGAATAAATGTTTTATTTAACTTTTTACGAACACTAAACACATATTTCGTATTCAATAAATACTCATTAAACTAAATAAAACTGAGGTTTCTAATACATTAATTGCCAGTATATAGTATCTTAACAGAACATACCATTTCTTGTCACTGACAGCAATGATGTTGATCGTTTTCTCAGATCAATACATTACAACTGGAAATTGTCACAAAGACTATATTTTTTGTGCCTTTAATGAGAAATGAGATGAACAGGAATAAAAATCAAAATGAAAACAATATCTGACATGCTATATTTGAATGTAGTATTACTCCTATAAATAAAAAGAGATTAGTTATTTTAGGAGAGAAAAAAAGTAAAATTCTAAGAATTACCTTTTTCTTTTCTGGTAAGCCTGTAAAGTATAGAACCTTTTGAAAATGAAAAAAAATGAAAATAAACACAAGAAGAATAGGCATTATTGTTATAGTTTTATGAAAGAGTACTAATCAATTCATATCATTCATTAGAAATTATAAGTAAAAAATATGAAGTTCTAAATTTCTGTGTGTTTTATTTGAGTAAGTAAGCAGCATGGCCTTATATTTACCATGGAAATCTGTAACAAAAACTGTTGAGACCAAGACAGACATAATTTGTTAAAACAAACTTTGAAACTAACTATATGTAACTTTAGTCAGTTAAAAATAACCAAATGTTTCAAATTGCTAGAAACCTCTTAATAGACAAAAGAACAAAATTTTTCATATTCAAAGTAGAAGAATATCCACAAAACATTCCCATGGCTATTTCGGTCTCTCTTTAGATTTAGAAATTTTTTCTATGATTTCTATTCTCAGATATTAAATCTTAGAGTGTCAGGCATTAAGTTATGTAGGTGTATGATAGAAATCTGAGGCATATTTCTAAGAACAAAATTTATGCCAACAATGTCAATCAGAAACTTAAAAAGTTCTATTTATTGAGGATGATTAATGACTATCCAGTGTCTTTGTTGACGTTTCTTTGCAGTTAAGTGGTGGTCTCAAGTTTATTTTGGTAATAAAGCACTGTTCTGGGAAATAATCTTTAATTCTCACCTCTTGAACCTTTAAGTTTTTGTTAAGTGGAAATTATTCTTTATTCCTTCAATTTTTTTTATTCTGCATTATACTACACCTTTTCATTCAAAAATGTTCAAACCAGTGAACTAGATACATACTATAATGTACTGAAGTCTATAGCTGTTCTTAGTTCAAGTAACTTCATAAAGTTAGAATAAGTTAATAATCAATTGCAGATTATACTGTATTTGTGCCCACACTGAACAAAATAAATGATATGTGCTGTTTAACTGGCCCTTATTCATCCTCTAATTTTTTTCTAATTCATTTATTCCTTAATATCAAGCACATGACTCCATTCAGTTACTTTAGTCTTCGTGCAAAGAATATACATTTCATTAATATAGCTGTCATCAGTGTAGGTGATGTATCCTAGGGAATTGTATAGTTAAAAATATAAAAGAATATTAAATAATTATATAGTGCTTACATATACATTGATCTCATTATAACCAACAAGTATACCATAAATATGACACTTAGAATGAAACTACTTAGTTATTCCCAATCATAGACTGTCATATTTATTGAGCTGTTTGTTTTTAAATTTAAAATACGATTATCTAATTAATTCTTATAGGAAGCTATTCCTTTGGGGAGGTGGAATTATAATATCAGGTAGGAGATTGGCCCAAGTGAATTGCCAGGTTTTCATCAATATCTATTAGTATCTTACTTCATAACAGAACACTATAGAAGGTATTTTGTATGGAAAGAGTCCAAAGAAGAGGGTAGAGTGTGGGATTCTTGCCCACAGAGCATTTTAATGTATATTGGAAGACTAGGACATACATCAGGAAGACTCAAATAGACACTTTTATTAATCAGAGTTATATAAATACTAAGAAAATGCCAAGTGGAAATGTAATCATAGTCAGATGGGATTAAGCATGAAAAACTTTCCAGAGAAACTTAGTTTTAAACCGGGTTTCAAAGTAATTAAGAACTATTTAATGGAAAAGAGAGGGACTAAATTAGCTCACCAGAGGGGAATTAAATATAATTTGACAAATATTGAAGGCCTTCTATGTGCAAGGCACTATGCCTAGAACTTGGTTGATATGCAAAAGAAACACTGTTCCTGCCCTCATGATCTCTCCATCTAGTGATGGAGACATAGTTGCAGAAAACAATGGCATGTAACAAGGCTCAGGGGCAGACACATGCATAAAATGCTCAGAGAATGAGAAAACTTTTGTTTGCCTGACCAAAGTTTCCATATAGAAGAATAAAAATGAATTAGTTATGAAAAGAACAGGATTGGATCATCAGTTGACAGATGATCTTGAAGGCCATGCATCAGCTAGAAACAGCTTCAGTGCTGACAGCTGTGAATCAGAAACTCCAAAATGTCATCAGTGTCCCAGGTTCCTTCTTTCTGCTCCATGATTCATAGTGTAAAATTCTAGAACTCATAATCACAATATATCTTCAGCCAACAGGTGTTGGAACTGTATTCCAGGCCAAAAGGAAGGGAGAAAAAAAAAGGTGACTGTACCATTTTCCCATTTCCTTTTGAGGAGCTTTTGTGAAAAACTCACCCTGTAACTTCCAGTTATATTTTTTTTGGAACCATACTGTGACCCTAACTATAAGGGAGGCTGCTCTTATAGTTTTTCACCAGTCATATCACCACTCCCAACAAATCAGAGTTATGTGGTAAAGAAAAAGAGAATGAATATAAGATGGGCAGTCAGCAGTCTTTACCAGAGTAAGGTTGAAGAGTTCTTTAGAAAGCACTGAACATAAGCAAGAAAGTGCTGAAGAAGCATTATGAAAACAATAACTGATAGAGATTATGTTAATGATTGTATGTAAAATAAGTTTTTTCTAAAGATTGGATGTAAGATTGTTTTTAGACTATTGAATTAAAGAGCTGAGATATCTTCAATTTAAATAGTTGTAGTTAAACTCTGGAACTAGTAAACCTAAGAGATGACCTAAGGAAATAATCCTCAACATTCATTAATGAAAAATATAAAAATATGAAAGGATTGTGTGTTTGAGAGAAATCGAGACAGGGAGAGAGAATCGAGATTTGCACTTACTTGACAGTCATTTTGTTTAAATCACGAAGACTGTGATACAATTGTAAAAAATAGAGAAATTACAAATCTTTGAAACAGGAAAAAGCAAAGATGCTTAAGAGGATAAGACATACGTGTAAGTACTTTCTTCTTTTGTATATATGTAATAAGTTTTATAACAGATTGTAGAATGGGTACAACTCCTCTAAGACTACAGAGATGGATGCGAAGTGGAAATATAGTGGACCTGGACTTCCTTCTAGCATGCACACACATACACACACATGCAAACACATACACGCACACTTTCCACATCTTAGTTAACTGGCACCCCACTCACCCAAACTAAAAATGTAGGAGTCATCTTTTCTTCCTTTCCTTACCACTTGTATCTAATCAGCAACATTTCCTGTAGGCATTACATCTGAAATCCTTCTTACCATCTCCACTACCACCACCCTAGTTCAAACTTCCAACAGCTCCTACTGGGCTTACTACAAGAGTGTTCTATATGTTTATCCTGAACTCTTGTTCCTCACAATGTTGTCTCTTCCTGACAACCAGAGAGATCTTTTTAAAGAATATAAATCAGATTATGCCACTCACATGCTTAAAACTGTTGAAAAGCTTTCTATTGCAATTAGATTTAAAACCCTCAGATTCAGTATCAAGGCCTGCCTACATAGCCATAAATGATCTAACTCCTCAGCACTCTTACTCATTCTCTTCACATTGGCACACTTCATATTTCTGTAGTACATTAATATCATTCCTACTAGAGTGTGTTCACACTGTTTCTCCTTCCTGCAACACTCTTTCCTCTAGATGATTACACCCATATATCTGGCTCCTTATCCTTCAGGTCTCGAAGGTTTTTAGAGTCCAGCCTATCTAAAGTGGTCTCCTTTTACCTAGGCATCATCCCTGTTTTATTTTCTTTATTGTCACTTTTACTAGCTAAAATATGTATCTTATTATTTATTGTATATTGTGTCTGCCCTGTAGAACATAAGCTCCATAAGCAGGCACATTATCATGTGAATTATGATTTCCCTTCATTTAGAACAGCTCTTGCTTCAAAATAAGCACTCAACAAATACTTGTGTAATGAATAAATGATTAGAATGGCTATTAGAAAATGTCCACAGCATTATCTTTGAAACGAGGCAAGTTTTGGACTAGCCGATGAGCACCAAGGAGAAGTAGTAATACTCTCTTGCAATAGCAAAAGTAATGCTGTAGCAGGGAAACAAAATACTAGATATAGGCTGTTCTAAGACATTGTTCTACAGTATACAGCAGACAGAGAAACAGAGCTATTCGGTTTTTGAATTTAACTAAAAAAGAATAACAGTCAGGACTGTAGAGTGTGGTAGAGTAACTATACAACCCAATTTACTCAGGATAGTCCCATTTTACATCTGTTGTCCCAACTTAATTATTAACTATGTCCCCTTTACTCTCAAAAGTGTTCCTTGGATTAAAAATTATATGATCAGCCTAAGTCTAGGTTGCTAAAGAGCTATCCATGGAGATATCCTACAAGCAGGTGAAGAATAAATGGAGATCCCCTGGTAGTTTTGTATCACTTCACTTGCTTCCCTGAATTGTGGAAAAACACAGAATGTTTTCCAAAGGCACAGGTCTCCAAAGGATTGACATGGACTTTTCCACCAGCTGCTTCAGTGACTCTGCAATAAGCAATCATCCAGGGAACTCAGCCTGAGCTCCTGTGAAAGTATTTGGCATAAAGGAATTAACACTGCTACTTCTGATGCAAGAACAGCATGTACTTCACTGAATCATCAAGTCAAACCAAAGATGGAAGGAGTCCCAGAATGCCAGCTGGGCTAGGTTCCTGCTTTAGGAAGCTAAATACAAAAACATGATCTGGTATCTAAAGACATTACCTTAACATACAGGTAAAATAGGCCATGTGAAGACTACATTACATAAATAAACCACCTAATGGCAAGACTTCTCTTCTACTGGATTTGTATCTATAAGTCTAATAATTTTTCATTCAATGTTCTGTAGATTTCTTCCAACTCTGAGTTGAGAGAGAAATTTTTAAAAATAGATTTTATAGGTTTTCTCTGAAAAACTGTTACAATTTTTGTCATTAGCAGAATTAATGTAGTAGTTAAGAATAGGTACTTGCTTGGTGCTTTACGTATATCAATTAATTCCTATAAATACTCTAAGAAGTAGATTGTATTCCTATTCCTCTTTTATAGATGAGAAACATGGATCCTTGTGAGGTTAAACAACTACCCAAAATTACCTAAATAGTGGAATTCAAACCTAAGCCTGCAAACTACAATGCCTGTACTAATTCACTGTACTCTACTCTTAAGAACTATAACAGAAACACAGAGAAAGACAATTTTCAACTATGAAATCTAAAATAAAATTTTAAATTGCAAAACATGTTTGAAAACTATTTTCCAGTTTTAAAGTAGTTTTTAAATCATGATTTTAAGAAAGAGAAGATTTTTTAAATTTTAATTGTTCTATTTAATCTCTTGACTTTTCAAGGGACAGGCCTGCCAGTTTGGCCACAGTTTAATTTAAGAAACAAAGGGACTATGAATAAATCTGTCCTTTCTGGCAAAAGTGGATTGTAATGTGAAGAAGGAAGATAAAACAAGACAGAAGAGGTATCAGTATGTGTTGTCTTGTCATTTTGGGCAAGAATTCAAGTAGTAGTTGAACTGAGAAAAGCATATTAAAATTTTTAAAAATATTATACCTTCTGTAATATCAGCACACAAAATACTGAAATTTAGGTTCTATGGATGTTATCAACCTCTCTGGAGTCTGTACTCAATATTCTATATGGGAAGAAATGGAATTAAAAGCTGTTCTCATACCAATATGGAAATATCCACAATAAAGATAAAAACTTGGTAGAACTGCATGGAAATAGAGAAGATTCCTCAGCTGCTACATACCATGAGAAGTACTCAAGATTTCCCATAACTTTTTCATTGGAAAAAAAGAAGATTGTTGTATTTATATTTAGCTACCTACAAGTGGGCCTATGTGGTAAAATTCAAAATAACCCCACAACATAAGCTATGGTGTGGAAATTATAGACCAGGAGCTAAATGGAGACTGTGACTCCGAATTGAAATGGTCTATCACACTAGCAAGGCTGAGGTGAGACTTGGTTCAACCTGGAAGAAATAGTAGATCCTAATCAAGCCAAGAGAACAGATCATGAGTTTTACCAGTGGCAAGATTCAGTGTCATAGGCTGAAAGAATGCTCAGAAATGGCACATCTTGGACTGAGCAGACTCTAGTCCAGAGAGAAACTTAGACTAACCATTCCCAGACAATCAGAGAAGGTTCAGAGAATTCCAAGTCAAAAGGGCCTGGCTACCTCAGTTCTAATAATCCTGGTCTCCATCACAAGGAGAAAAATCTATCTCTAATATCTCAATAAAAAATGAGGTCTACCTGAAATAATAAATCAGAAATAAAGCATACATTTAAAGAAACTAATTAAATTATTGGAATACTTTAAGCTCATAGAATTGAATAAAATAAGAGGTTTTTTGTTGTTGTTCAACACCCGGCCAAGATTGGATGGCACAGAAAAACTGAATCAACTCTAAAAAGAGAAAAAATAAAATAAAAAGACTCTACTTTTCTCAACATATATGAATATACTAAAATTAAGTTTAAAAATTAAATTTAGTAAGTTTAGAGAAACATGGCAGAGTGAGAAACATCCCCAGATCTCTCCCCTTGAAACAACAATAAGCTGAACATCTAAAACTTAACAAAAAACACCTAAATTGCACACCAACACGTCTGAGCGTGGGATCTGCACATAAGAGCTACAACAGGTCAGAACCCCGGATGTCGGGCAGTGGACTGGGAGAAATAAAGAGCTCACAGCCACTGGAGCTTCCTGTAGGAGGAGGAGGAGCGGGGAAGGTGTGACGAGTTCCCTGAACAGCCCTAACTGGGAGAGTCGTGAGTTCCACACATATGGTGGCATGGCCCAGTCATCGGAGCAGAAAGCAGAGAAGTGAGATGGCAGAAAAACGACAGGTGATTTTTACCAGCTGCGGTTGCAAAACCAAGGCTGAGCCACAGTCTTTAACTCCCAAACCAGAAGGCCTGTCCCCCATACCTTCTGAGACCAAACACCATGGAGCCCCAGGGGAATCTGAGCAAACGCTGCCAAAATTGTTGCTAACACTGACAGGGACTGAAACTGAGGGTAGTGAGCATGATTAACTATCTAGAAGAAAATAAAAAGGCATTATTAGACTTTATATAAAGCAGACATCCAAGAGGCTTAGACACCACCTACTAGAAACCAAAAGAAAAGCACTTTCTTTGCAGCAGGCTAAAGAGAGACCTTTATATAATAAATCTCTTCTTTCTGGAAAAAAAGCAAAATACACTTCCATTAATGCCAAGGTGGAGAAATAGTTTATTAAACACTATGAACAACCAAGGTGACAAGACATCTCAGAAAGAAAGAGAAAAAGCTCCAGAAAATAAGCTTACAGACATAGAAATATGCAACTTAAATGACAGAGAATTCAGAATGGTACCTCTGAAAAAAATTAGTGAGTTCAGAAATGAGTCATATAAACAATTTCAGGAATTAAAAAAACAAATAGATAAGCAGAGCAAGGAGATTGAAACCCTCAAAAAGAACCAAATAGAATTTCTGGAGATGAAGAACACACTACAAGAGTTGAAAAATGAAATAGCAAGCTTGGGAAATAGAGTTGACCAAAAGGAGGAAACGATCAGTGATATTGAAGACAGAAATCTAGAAATAAATCAAAAGGAATCTACGGCCATACCACCTTGAACATGACCTATCTCATCTGATCTCGGAAGCTAAGCAGGGTCGGGCCTGGTTAGTACTTGCATGGGAGACCATCTAAGAATACCAGGTGCTGTCGGTGTGTAAAACAAAAAATTAGAAGGAAGAAGAGAGAAAACGAAGAATGAAAAGTAATGAAAGAGAAATTTAAGAACTAGCTGATACCATCAGGAAAGGAAACATAAGAATAATAGGCATTATTGAAGGCAAGGAAAAGGAGCAGGGACTAGAAAGCATTTTCAGATAAATAGTGGATGTGAATTTCCCAAGTCTAAGGAATGAGCTGGAACTTGGAATTCAAGAAGTCAACAGAACACCCAATTATCTCAACCCAAAAAGACCTTCACCAAGACATATTCTATTAAAATTATCAAAAATCAACAACAAAGAATTCTCAGGGCAGTCAGGGAGAAGAAAACAGTAACTTATAAAGGAAAACCCATTAGATTATCCTTGGTCTTTTCAGCGCAAACCTTACAAGCCATAAAGGAATGGGATCAAATATTTAAACTATTAAATAAAAGGAACTACCAGCCTAGAATAATGTATCCAGCTAAGCTCTCCTTTAGATATGAAGGAGAAACTGAGACTTTTCCAGACATACAAATATTGAGGGAATTCTCCACTATGAGGTCTGCACTACAGGAAATACTGAAAGGGGTCAGCTTACCTAAAATAAAATGATAAAAAAATAAATAAATAAATAGGAGTAAAGTGACTAGCAGGCAAATAGAAGCAGAGGAGTGCAACCCTTACAGAGCATTATAAGCTTAAATAATAACAAGAGAATTGCTATAGCAAGATAGTAATGAACATTCATCATATATAGGGACAAATTGAGATAACAGTGACTGAAAAGGGAAGGATTCAAAGATCCAAATTCACAAAGGAAAACAGAATTAAGGCACATGCAAAAGAAAAGGGATGACTGTGTGTGTGTGTGTGTGTGTGTGTGTGTGTGTGTATAATAATCCTTTACATATTCATAATGGTAACCACACATAGAAGATTCAGAACAGAAGTATATAACATAAAACAAGAAGAACCAGAGGGAAAACCCACAAAAGCCAACCAAAATAAAGAGAACAGAAACACAAGGACAAGGAAGCAAAGGAAACACCAAGCTACCAGAAAGCAAAAGATAAAATGGCTATAAGAAGACCTCATATTTCAACAATCACCCTAAATGTAAATGGACTGACCTCACCAATAAAAAGGCAGAGAGTTGAAGACTGGATCAAAAACAAAACCCAACCATATGCTGCCTCCAGGAGACACATCTCAGCTCCAAAGACAAATATAGACTCAAAGTGAAAGGGTGGAAAATGATATTTCAAGCAAATGGCATTCAGAGAAAAGCAGGAGTAGTGGTATTAATATCAGATGAAATAGACTTCAGAATAAAAAAGGTAAAGAAAGATACTGAGGAATACTTTATAATGATAAAGGGAATCATGCATCAAGAAGTCATAACACATTAATATCTATGCTCCCAATCAGGGAGCCCTGAAATATATAAAGTAATTACCAACAGAACTAAAGGGAGAAACAGACCAAAACACTATTGTAGTAGGGGACCTAAATACCCCACTGTCAGATATTGACAGATCATCCAAACAGAAAATCAATAAGGAAATAATATCCTTAAATGACTCATTAGACCAACTGGACATAATTGACATTTACAGAGCCTTCAATCCCAAAACAGCTGCTTATTCCTTCTTCTCTAGTGCACATGGAACATTCGCAAGAACTGACCACATATTGGGGCACAGAGAGAGCCTCAACAAATATAAGAGGGTTGAAATCATACCAACCATATTATCTGATCATAATGTTTTGAAACTAGAGATCAACTGCAAAATCAGGAAGAACCACAAATACATGGAGATGAAACAACATACTACTGAGGAATAATTGGGTCAGAGAAGAAATAAAAGGAGAGATTGAGAGATACATAGAAATGTATGATAATTATAGTACAACATATGAAAACTTTTGGGACACGGCAAAAGCGGTCATAAGAGGAAAGTTCATATCATTACAGGCCTATCTCCAAAAACAAAATTGAGCCAAATAACCTAACGCTTCATCTTAGAAAACTAGAAAAAGAAGAACAAATGAGGACTAAAATCAGCAGAAAGAAAGAAAGAATTAAAATTAGAGCAGAAATAAATGAAATTAAAAAAATAGAAAAAATAAATGCAACAAAGAGCTGGTTCTTTAAAGGTTAATTAAATTGACAAACTCCTGGCTAGACTCACTAAAGAAAAGGAAAAAGGACACAAATAAACAAAATCAGGGATGAAATAGGGGGAAATTACAACAGACACTGCAGAAATACAAAGGATCATTAAAGAATACTATGAAGAAGTTTGTAACACCAAATTTAATAACCTAGAAGAAACGGACCAGTACTTAAAAAACACAACCTTCCTAGACTAAATCAAGAAGAACTGGAAAATCTAAATAGACCGATCAGCAGTATGGAAATCGAAACAATCATCAAAAGTAAAAGTCCAGGACCAGATGGCTTCACCAGTGAATTCTACCAAACATTTAAAGATTTAATATCTGTTCTCAAACCTTCCAAAAAATTGAAGAGGAGGCAGTACTTCCCAACTCATTTTATGAGACTAATATTATTCTGATACCAAAACCTGGTAAAGATAACACAAAAAAAGAAAACTGCAGACCAATATCACTCATGAACACAGATGCAGAAATCTTAAATAAGATAGTAGCGAACCTAATACAGCAACATATTAAAAAGATCATACACCATGATCAAGTGGGTTTCATCCCAGGGACACAGGGATGGTTCAACATATGCAAATTGATTATGTGATACACTGCATAAACAAATTAAAAAATAAGAATCATATGATCATATCAATAGATGTAGAAAAAGCCTTTGACAAGATTCAGCACCCATTTATGATCAAAACACTAAACAAAATTGGTATAGAAGGAAAATCTGTTTACATAATAAAGGCCATATATGACAAACCCTCAGCCAACATTATATTTAATGGTCAAAAACTAAAAACCTTCCCTCTAAGATCAGGAACAAGGCAAGGCTGTCCACTATCACCACTGTTATTCAATATAACATTGGAGGTCCTAGCAAGTGCAGCCAGTCAAATAAAAGGCATCCAAATAGAAAACGAGGACATCAAACTGTCACTGTTTGCAGATGACATAATTCTCTATATAGAAAACCCTAAAGACTCCACATGAACGCTACTAGAAACAATAAGCAAATACAGTAAAGTTTCTGGATACAAAATCACCGTTCAAAAATCCATAGCGTTCCTATACTCTAACAACGAAGCGTCAGAAAAAGAAGGTGAAAAAATAATTCCTTTTGCAATTGCAACAAAAAGAATAAAACCTAGGAATAAATTTAACGAAACATGTGAAGGACCTATATAATTAAAAGAAATCGAAGAAGATACAAGGAAATGAAAAGATATTCCGTTTTCTTAGATTGGAAGAATCAACATAGTTAAAATAACCTTATTACCTAAAGCATTATACAGATTTAATGCAATCCCTATCAAAATCCCATCAGCATTTTTTAAAGAAATAGAACAAAAAATCATCAGATTTGTGGGTAAAGGGGATCAAATGTATGGTAGCTGAAGGGAACCGGACTTTGAGTGGTAAACACACAATAAAATACACAGATGTCAAATTATAATGTACACCTTAAAATTACATATTTGTATTAACCAATGTTACCTCAATAAACTTAATTTAAAAATAAATAAGTAAATAAAAATTAAATTGAAAATACAACTTGACAAAATTTGTGGAATGCAACCAAAGCAATGCTTAGAGGAAAATTTATAGTTCTGAGTACATACATTAAAAGAGAAGGAAAAAGTCATAAATCAATAATCAAGCTTCCACTTAAGAAAACTAGAAGAAAAGAGCAAAATCACTCCAAAGCAAGTAGAAGAAAATAATGAAAACTAGAGTATAAATCAGTGAAATTGAAAACAGTAAATCAATATAGAAAAATCAATAAAATAAAAGGCTAGATCTTTGAAAAATATGTATAGAGTGTAACTTCCTCAGCTTGATAAAGAATAATAATAATAAAAAACTACAGATAACATTATACTTAGAGGTAAGAAACTAGCTGCTTTTTCCAAAAAAAATGGGGCAAAGATATCCCGTCTAATCATTTCTTCTCAATGTCTTACTGAAGTCCAAAATAATGCAATAATAGAAGAAAAAAAAATGAGAGGTATACACATTGGGAAAGAAAAAATATACAAAAGTTTATTGCTTTTTCATATGCTAGCAATGACCAATTGGAATTTAAAATTAAAAACATGCATCATTTTTATTAACACCAAAAAAAAAAACCCACAGGTGTAACACTAAAAAAAAAAAAAACTGTAAGATCTATATGAGAAACAATTCAAAGTGCTGCTGAAAGAAATGAAAAAGATCTAAATAAATTGAGATTTCATCTTCATGTATAGGAAGACTCAATATTGTCAAGATGCCAGTTTTTCAATGAAAAATCCAGTAAATTATAACAACACTTTCTGAAGTTTATATGGAAAGGCAAAAGACCTAGAATAGCCAATTCGATACTGAAGAACAAAGTCATAGGATTGACACTATCTGACTTCAAGACTTATTATAAAGCTACAGTGATTAAAACAACAATATCAATGAAAGAACAGACAAATAGATTGATTTAATATAATAGCACAGAAATAAGCCAACACAAATATGGTCAACAAATATTTGGCAAAGGAGCAAAAGCAATTCAAGAAAGGATGCTGTTCGGTGATCACTTTGTAAGTTATATGAATGTCTAATCATTAAGTTGATGTTGTACACATGAAACATAATATTGTATGTCAACTATAATTGAAAAATTATAAAAAAGAAAGGATGCTGTTTTCCATAAATGGTGTTGGAACAACCAGATACTTATTATTTTTAAATGAATCTAGACTTGGACCTCATACCTTTTACAAAAGTTAACTCGAAATGAATCATAAAACCAAAGGTAAAATGCTAAATTATAAAATTCCTAAAAGAAAACACAGGAAAAAATATAGGTGACCTTGGATTTGGTCATAGATTCTTAGATACAACACCAAAAGCATGACTTCATTAAAATTAAAAACTTCTGTTCTGTAAAAGATGCTGCTAAGAGAATGAAAAGCCAAGCCACAGACAGAAAAAAAATCTTTGCAAAACACATATCTGATAAATAACTTGCATCTAAAATATAGAAAGAGTGCTTAAAACTCAACAATAAGAAAATAAAAAACTAAATTAAATAGGCAAAAGATCTGAGCAGACACCTCACCAGAAAAGACATGCAGAGAGAGAATAAGCATATAAAAAGATATTCAACATCATATGTCATTAGGGAATTATAAATTAAAACAATGAGATACCATTACACACCTATTAGAATGACTAAAATCCAAAACATTGACAAAACTAAAAGCTGGTCAGGATGTTGAACAATCGGAGCTCTTATTCATTGTTGGTGAAAGTGCAGAATGATACAGCCATTTTGGAAGACAATTTGGTAGTTTCTTACAAAATTAAACAGACCTACCAGGCATATGATCCAGCAGTTGTGCTTCTAGGTATCTACACATATCTACACAAAAATCTGTATGTATATAGCAATTCATAATTGCCAAAATGAATAAACTAATCCACCCGTACAATGGAATATTATTCATCAATGGAAAGAAATTAGTATCAACCCAAATATCAATAGTTGGTGCATCAGAAGAAGGTAAAGAGGGTTGAATAAGTGAAGCACAGAGCATTTTTTTAGGGCAGTGAAACTATTCTGTATAAAACTATAATGGTGAATACATGACATTATGCATTTTTAAAACCTATAGAACTGTACGACACAAAGAATAAATCCTAATGCATGGATTTTAGTCAATAATAATGTATCAACATTGGTTCATTCATTTTAACAAATGTACCACACCAATGCAAGATGTTAAGAGGAAGTTGGGGATGGGGTTAGACAGGGATGATGGGGTGTATGGGACTTTCTGTGCAAGTTTTCTGTAAGCTTAAAAATTCTCTTAAAAAACAAAAGTAGATATGCGCCATGTATGTTTATAGGAATTTCTATGGTGGCTGAGATAATGAATATAAGAGTAATCCTATTTTAGAATTTGTAAGGAATATGATGATCTCAGGTGCCTGAAACTTGAACAACTTACTGTTTATAAATAGAGATAAAGATAGAAATATTGATATAAAGAGAGATAAAGATGGAGCAAGGATTACAAAGTTCTCCCTAAGATAAAGAAATCGTGACATAGGAAATGATAAACATAGGCCAAGCACAAAACTATCTCAGTAATAGCTTTTGTGTATGACCTTGGAATCATCTTTGTCTTCTCCTGCACCTCTCATGTATAATGAAATCACCACGTCCTGTCAATTCTAACTTAGTTTGCCTGTCCTCTTGATTCTCATTGCTACTTTCTTCATCAAATCTCACATAGACTTAGCCTGTCCTCTTGATTCTCACTGCTACTTTCTTCATCAAATCTTACATAGACTTAGCCTTTTAGTTCAGTGGTTCACAATCTCTCCAGCACAATAGAATCATTGATTCAGTGGTGTTCCCACACATTAGTATTTTTTAAAGTTCCCGAGGTAATTGTAGCATGCAGCCAAAGCTGAGAAACATTGTTCTAATTGACCTCACTGCCTCTGGTCTCTATCTTCATTAAGCCTTATTTCACAATACTTATTTATCTTTCTAGCACACAGATTTTTAAATATAATTGTTTTGTTTAAAACATTTCCATTACTTTTCATAGCCAGAAAAATTCCAAACTCTTTAGGATTACACTTAAAGTCCTTCAGACCTCAGAATCTAATCAACATTATCAGTTTAATATATGCCCTTACACAGTTTGGGACACAGCCAGACTGGAACACTCACCGTTACTAGAACATGCCATTCTTTCTTATGTCTAGTCTATATCACTGGTTCTCATACTTTGGTGTTCATAAGTAAAGTATCAGCAAGAGCTTATTAAACATGCATAGTCCAAGTCCAAGTCCTGCATTATGAGCCAAAATAATCCAAAAGAACTTCATGCTACAAAACAACCACATACTTGATAGACCTTAATTTTCTATACATTGCTGAGGTCACAGAAATGGGGAATTACTAAGGGCACTCCCTATAGTGGAGAAATATCAGTTTGCTGAACCTGGAGTGGAGTGAACAAACAGCAAGCAAATGAGAATTAAGAAGCTTTTCTGAAGGTAGATGTCAATATCAGGAATGCTATCAGGAAAGTCTTGAATAAGAATCAAGGAAGGAGAGGTGAACCCCAGGCTCTTGCATTAGCAAGTGGCTCTAGAAAGAAGCTTAAGTAGTTTCAGGTTGATGGTCTCCTGCCATCAGGAGCTAACTTCAGGGAAGGGGACCTGAAACATAGACTCTTAACATTGGAAAGAAACTCTAAATAATTAAATGCTTACTTAATGAAGGAAAGAAGATAGAGTTGGTACTGTGAAGAAACTTAGGTTTCAACAGCAGAAAGAAAAATACAATCTGCTCTAATAAGAGAAGCTGAATGCACACAACATGTTATATAGTTGCACAGAGGTATCCAAGATTCTCACAAATTTAGATCAAACAAACGAGCACTTAATCGAAGATCCTCAAGCATGCAAGAAAACAAGCCATCATGTGTGAATCAGTAGAAACAATAAACAACAGATTTATTCCCAAGGATTTCAGATATTGACATTCTGAGGATCAAAATATAAAATTTTTAAGAATGAAATATTTAAGAAAATAGAAGATGTGATCACAATGTTATCAACTGTTTCTTCACTTAACATTTTTTCATAATCATTTTTCTCTGTCGTTAAGAATTCTTTTAAAATATTTAATAGCTTCATATGTCTAGATCAGAAATTCTATAACCTTTCCTCTATTGTTGAATACATGTGTTAATTTTGTTTTTTGGTATTCTAAATAGCTCTGTATTGTTTTGTTTTTGCACTTGAATCTCTGCCTGAATTTCTTTCTTTATTTAGAAAATTTACAATTGTATTAGTTTGCTAGGGGTGCCATAACAAAATACCACAGATTAGATGGCTTAACAACAGAAATATTGTCTCCCCGTTGGGGATACTGGAAGTCTGAGATCAAAGTGCTGGCAGAGTTGGTTCCTTCTGAAGGCTGAGAGGGAAAGATCTGTTCTAGAATTCTCTCCTTGCCTTGTAGATAGGTGGCGTCCTCTCCCTGTGTCTTCACGTTGTCTTCTCTCTGTGTCTGTGTCCAGATGTCCTCTTCTTCTGAGGACATCAATCATATTGGATTA
The DNA here is from genome assembly GCF_000151845.1 of Pteropus vampyrus. Taxonomy (NCBI): domain Eukaryota; kingdom Metazoa; phylum Chordata; class Mammalia; order Chiroptera; family Pteropodidae; genus Pteropus; species Pteropus vampyrus. The sequence continues at coordinate 488,701 of NW_011889368.1, read as the reverse complement.
GGGCCCACCCTAATTATCTCACTTATTGCCATATTGGTCACATTCTGAGCTACTGAAGGTTAGGATTTTAACATATGAATCTTTAAGGATACACAATTCAGCCCATAACAAATGGCTCTGAACATTTTTAAATGTGTGAATGCATTTAATCAAATAGCCTGTCATAAATGACTCAGAACAGTCATTTCCAAAAGTGTGGAAAGGACTCAAAGTGAAGTTATTCCTATAGTATGTCCTTTTAAATGAATACATGCAAAGTAACTCCAAGAAATTTCACTGTTTTGAAAATGGAGAAGAGCTCTATATCAGACACTGACTCACTATTTGAAACATATTTGAGGACAGAATTTATTTATTATACATGTAATTTAGTAAAAACTCTTGCCGAAGCACAGCCTGAGTTCTCTTTTCTGAGGGACATGGATTATAATTAAATTATACCAATGTTTAATATTAATTTATCTTAAAATAATATATACATACAATATAGTTTACCGATATGTTATAGCTTTTTACAGATGAGACATTTTAGACCAATTTCTCAAATGTTTCTTCTGCCATATTTTGAAATGCTTCTTGCAATCAGGCAATAAACTGAAAGGCGACTAAAGAAATCCAACACAGCTGCTAGCATAATCTTCCGTAAATGTTTGGATAACATCATTCCCTCTCTTAGAAAGCTATAGTGGCTTTCAACTGCTTTTTGTTCTAAATATGAACTTCTAAATATTTGCTACAAAGTTTAGAAAAATTCAAACCCACCTTCCAAAACTACTGTTTTCTTTACCTGATGATCCACAATCCAGTTTTTCATTCTATCTAGTAACTGCTAAATAACTTCCAGGGCATGTGTGTCTCACTCTCTTTGTTGACTTTTGGCTCAGCTATTGCTACCAACCAAACCGCTTTGCCATAAGCTGAAATTCATTCTTTCCACTAAAATTCTTTTATAAAACTTGCCTATATCAAAGGTCTTTTTCTAAAAACAAACAAACAAAATAAACAAAAATAAAAACAAATTTGTTTCATCAAAACACTCCAACAAATTCAAGCATTAGGTACATTTTAAGGCCTATAAGTAGGAATATTTGCTCAGGTCTCATCTGCCTTTTCAAAAATGTAATCCTTATTAGTCAAGTTGCTAGCTAGCTTGATTTTGTAAATTTTTGAAACATTTTCTACTATTCAAAATATTTTATATTAACTGAGATTATAGTGTACCCAGCATATGTAGTTCAATATTTTTATTTTTAATGATAAAATATTGCATATTATTCTCAAACACTGTTGCTAGAGTATAAAATTATGCAACATTTTTGAGAGAAATTCTGCTATATTTATCAAAAAATTTACAACACAAACTTCAATGCAACTGTAGGTTCCATTGGTTACAGTAAATACATGCATACAAAGGTATATGTTTAATGATGTAAGTAGCAGCATTGTTTAATGAAAAAAAGTTGTATGATAAAAAATTGATGGAACTTTTTATGATAATTTAAAAAATTAGCTATTTAGCCAGTCATCTATTGTAGGACACTTCGGTTGCTTCCATGTCCTGGCCACTGTGAATAATGGTGCTATGAATATTAGCGTGCAAATATCTTTTCGGATATGAGTTTTCAAGTCTTTGGGGTAAATACCCAGTAGAGGGATTGCTAGGTCATATTGGCTAAAGAAGCTGTGGTACATATATACAATGGAATGTTTCTCAGCCATAAGGAGAGATGAAATACTGCCATTTGCGACAACATAGATGGACCTTGAAATAATCATGCTAAGCGAAGTAACCCAGACAGAAAAAATTGAAAATCAGATGATATCACTTATATGTGGGATATAAACCTAAAAGCAACAAATGAACAGGACAAACAGAGACTCAGACATGGACAATGGACTAGTGATTACCAGAGGGTGGGTAGGGGAGGAGGAGAGAGGATGTAGATGCCGGGGCAGGCGGTGGTGGGGGAGATTGGATTAAACCATTTCTCCAAAATTAATTAATTAATTTTTTTTAATGTGCATGGAAAAGCTTAACTCTGATTTAAAAAAAAATAGTTATTTAGAAATGAGGTAGCTCTATGAATGGTGATAAGATAAAGTTTACTAGATATAGTGAAGCAAGTAAAGTTCACTGCAAAGCTGTAAGTAGAGAATGATGCCATTTGCTCAAGATAATGTTAGGAGTCCTTGCTTCTGGGAAGTATGGTACTTTGAATTTCCCTTTTTCAAGGAGATTGGAGCTCTATTATTCTTATAGTATAAAATACAGAAAACAGTTTTGCCTGCTGCTCTGGTGAGAGCGAGGCTGAATGGGGTGGAAATGGTAGTGGGCAGGCAGAAGGTGAGGATGAGAAGTGGGCAGAGGAGAAGATGGAGGAGGAAAAAGTGCAGGAGGAGAAAGTGCAAACAGAAGAGGTAGGGGAGAACAACAACAAAGAGCAAGAACCATAAGATTTACCAAAAAAGAAAGAACAGAAGAGGACATGAAGAGTTTTAAGATACAAGCAGAGGAAGCTGTATTTGGCAGAATGAGTCCTGCTCAAATCTAGCAACCTTCGTCCAAATTGTGCCATTTGTTCTATTAAGACTGTCGTCGATAATGTGGAATTGCATGGAAAGTTATGAGACTTATTAGTCTCTGAAAAGCTAAAAAGCAAGAAAATTGAGATTCAAAAATGCCACAAGAAAACCTTTGGAGGTGATAGACATGTTCATTATTTTGATTGTGGTGATGTTTCATGAGCGCATACATACCTATGTTAAAACTGACTAAATCAACCACATTAAATATGCTCAGTTTATTGTTTATCAATTATAACTCGATAAAGTTGTTTTTAAAATCCTGGAAATAAAAAATCTCCTTACCTGCATTGGTAGGTGTTGCTCGGACTTTTGACACAATATGGAACAATGAACAATATGGATCAAGTTATACTTGATAAAGTATGTAATGCAGAAATTGCTATTATAACATGGGCAATAGACAAAGAGTCTAAAATATCCATTCAGTAGGTATTTATCAGTTTGAGAACTACTCTATCAAGATACCTCCTACGTCCTGAGTAAAATATCAAGTTCCTTTATGCCACATCA
>NW_011889368.1:467683-485555 GCF_000151845.1 Pteropus vampyrus | reverse complement strand
TATCCATTCAGTAGGTATTTATCAGTTTGAGAACTACTCTATCAAGATACCTCCTACGTCCTGAGTAAAATATCAAGTTCCTTTATGCCACATCAGCACACAGTGTGAAGACTACTTTTCAAGAGAGCAAGTACTGCCACTGGGGGATCTTATTTTAAACAGATTGCTTTTTTCTCTGAAGATCCTGGGACTCACTGAGTGTTTTTGTTTGTTTTTTTTTTTCCTCAAACATTAGAAAGCACTCCTTTTGGAGTAAATAAATTCTTACTATTCTAGTTAGAATAGTGCTAAAACAAACAAACAGAAAACCCTTTTTTTTTGTATAGTCATCCATAGAAAGGAGAATTCTGGGATTCAGAGAAGTCCGTCGTCATCCATGGCGATGGTGAAACCATCACCCCTGATAAAATCATGCAGAAAGAAGCTGATGAGATCAAACTAACTGAAGACATGTCTCTGAAAATATGAGCCTACAGTTGCTTGGTCAGAAGACTTATCAAAAAAGAGGAAAAAACATAAAATTAATCAGGATGCAGTAACAAAGATAACCTCACTGCTTCATGATTTGGATATTTAAAACCGTGAAAAATATTACCTTGAAAAGCATAGTTGAGCCCTACACCAGTGATATGGTAGAGATTATTAAGAAGCTGCATAATAACTTTGGAAATTATATACTGGCTGTTAATCAACATGCCAATCTGACCTCAGGGTTGAACTTTATGTACTTGGTATCTTTTCAAGGGGAAGTCCGTGCTGCCTCCGAAATCTGCAGCTGGAGGATCCTCACCCTCACCTCTACCTCTACTTTGCTATCCAATCCCCAAACTTCTCCATTTCATTACTCTCATCAGGTCAACCCATTTCTTCATCATCGCTATTGTCCAGAGCAGGATATTTGAATCTCTCAACCTCACCTGGACTGTGGGAGACATGATGGGGAAAACAGATCAACACAAAAATTTATGAACTTTGCTGGAGCTTCCATCAAGATTGTCCCCAAAAAGTCCGGATGTTAGAGAAGATTGTCATCGTCATCTGTCTACCTGTTCAAGAGCCAACAGCATGTCTTTAAGAAATCCAAAGAAGAAAAAGTATTTAACCCAAGAAAAAGTGAATCTCAAAGCCCACTTCAGAGTAGCCCTGCAAACCAATAGGGGCAGCAAAATCATGGTGGAACTGTAAGTTTGAACAGTGCAGAAGTCATCATGCCCTAGGATCAATCCCAGATGAGGAGAAAGAAATAGTAGTCCTAATTTTCGAGCATTTCTTTACCAGCCAAACTGCACAACACAAGATCAGGAAAACTATTTCTGCTGAAGCAGAAGAAGCAGAAATATTCTTGGGAAGTCATCTCACATTGCAGCAATTGAGGCTCCCAGAAGCTCCAAGAAAACAACAGATGGATGTAGTCTTTTTAATACTGATAGAATAAGTTCAGAGCCAAATAGAATAAAGAACAAATGAAAGACCTCTCTGAGCAATAAAAAGTTGGCCAGTGTCATGTAGGAACATTAAAAGAGGCCCTAAGAATATTAGGCACTAAGAAGGAAGGAAGAGAGTCAGACCAGTTTCACCAGAACAGCACAGCACCAGGCAGAGACCTCCTCAGCCATATGATTCTCACTAGAGATTCTGAAAGCTTCCAGCCAAGCATACTTCCACCTCCATAATTCTTATGACACCATCCTAGTTACTTGGGCTAATGGTGTTGACTATGTTCGAAGCAAAGAAAAATTTACATCTTTTTATTTTTTGGTGGAAAACAGCCTCTGCACACGTGTAAGTATTAAAGGGAGAAAGAAATAGTTTCAGATGTGCTGCCTGAAGAAAACACAGAGCACCTAAAGCATTAATATGTTTTTGGAATACTGTGTCCCATAATTTGAGTAACTTAAATTTTTAATCTTCTTTTTTCTTTTAACACTTTCGATGGTAAACACTTAAAAGATCAAGTTATTTTGGGGCAGCCTAATGGTATACAAAGAAACTTCAAAGAATTTATATATCATATAATTTGACTAAATTAAATTTTTAACTATTTGTATTTTTTTGAACACTATGAAGGATGAATTTCTTAATGGATAAAGTCATTTGGGGCAGTCAAAAAGTTTAGAAAGACATTTGAAAGGCATCCACAAAAATTCATGGTACAGAGAAGGAGGGCATCTGGGATGGGGCTTTATTCAAGTGGATTCTCACAGTAATTCTAGATAACCTGTGTATGTGAACAAAAGGCATACTATCTTTTAGAAAGATAAATTCTCTCTTCATCGCTAACTCACAAATCCATTATTCTTTGCTTCACAGATTTAAACTAGTTTTTACATGTTGTGTATAATTATCATTTCTTTGTCTCTCCTCTACATCTTCTCTCCCCTTCTTCTCTAGCCTCATTCTTTGTATTTCCTCATCCCTCTGTCTACATATGCTCCAGAAAAAGCAGTATCTCATCACACAAATGGAAACACAAAAAGTGGCTTCGACCTATACTTGGTTAATCAAAAGAACAAAAGAGTTCATAGTAGTTGTCCTAGAATTTTGGAAGAAGAAAACAAAGTGTTCACAATGCAAGAAGGAAAAAAAGAAGTGGTATACTTAGCACATATTTTTGTCTGTGTATATTTTTATATATCAGCTATCAATGTCTACTAAAATAATTTTTTTCTTTGGAAAAAAATAAAATAGAAAATTGTTAGACCATATTATCCCAGAATGCTAAATAAAAGCACATCAAAAAAGGAAAGGAAGGAAGGAAGGAAGGAAATACTACCTCGGATGATTTTTTTTACCTCAGCACCTTGCTCTTGTGCTTTTTATACAGATTTTGGAAAGCTGATGGTTGGAGCATTTTTTTAGTAAAATTGAGTTGAGAAAGTAAGACATAAATTGCCAGCCTCAAAAAGGTAATGATCCAAGTGAGCAACAACTGTTCTGACTTGTCTTCAACTAGTCAAGAACGTATATAAACTTACTTTGGAAAAATCTTGACAATGTTTATTACTTTAAAAGTAGAAACTAAAAGAAGAGAGAAGTACTGGGCATGTACCATCATGGCTTTTTGTGTTAAAAGATGATGTTGCACTGACTTAGGTGAACATACCGTTGTAACAACAGACTATGGTATCAGTTTCCTCCACTGCAAACAAAAATTTTATGATTTGAAGTTATTTCTTCTCATTTTAGAGAAGTTGTGAACAAAAGAAGGCAAAGTGGTTAATGTTGTGAATACTTACAATGAAGTGTTATAAGATAAATAGGTACCGGGGATGTAATGTACATCATGGTGACTATAGTTAACACAGCTGTATGACATATTTGAAAATTGCTAAAAGAATAGATCCTAAGAGTTTTCCTAAGGGGAAGATTTGTGTGTGTGTCTTTTTATGAGGTGACGGATGTTAAACATTGTAGTAGTCATGTCACTATGTATGTATGTCAAATCATTACGCTGTACACCTTCAACTTCTACAATGTTGCATGTCAACTATTTCTCAATAAACTTGGAAGAGAAAAAGTAGTAATAACATAAAAATAAGTAAATAGTATAATTTTTACTACAGTTTAGGTGGACACTTGCCTCAGATAGTTGAATTTTTTTTTTCTTTCGTAAACTAGTGTTTATCTCATTCACCAACATGTTAAGTTTCCAAATTTCGACTTCTGCTGAAGTGAATGAGACTGAATTTTCTTGACCTTCCTCATCCTATACACCCATATTCCAAGTGACATATATTATCACCCAATGAAATTTCATGCATAAACAGCTTCTTCTCCTTCCTGCATTTGATACTGATAAGGCTGTGGGCTTTTGACTCCTATAGTAATATTATTTTAATTTTATCAATACTATCTAAGATTAATCAAAATTTTTTTCTTTCTCTAATTAAATTTTCAACTAGAAATCTTAAGCTTTCAAAGCAACAGCCCCTACCAGAATTATTAAGTCAGTTCCTTTAGTTATGCCATGTCTTCTTCCTCTGCATTCCTGATTCTGACACTAAAAACATTTTAAATAATTCACTTCCAGTTTATTAATTTTTTTACAGTTTGTTAATTTCAGGACCGTATTCAAATTCTCTCAATCTTCCCATAAAGATAGTTAACAAATAGTAACATTTACTTGCATTACAAGTTTTAAAAGTTTTCGAATCTTTTTTTTTTAATTTTTCCAGTTTTATTGAGAAATAATTGACATACATCACTGTATAACTAACTTTAAGGTGTACATGATGATGGATGGTTTGATTTACATATATTATGACATTATTACCACCATAGGTTTAGTTAACATCCATCATCTCATATAGATACAATACATAGAAAAAAAAAATCTCCTTGTGATGAGATTTACTCTTAGGATTTACTCTCTTAAAAACTTCCCTATATGTCATATAGCAGTGTTGCTATAGTCATTATGGGGCACATTATATCCCTAGTACTCATTTATCTTACAACTGGAAGTTTGCGACTTTGACCACCTTCTTCCAATTCCCCTTCCCCCTACACACCACCCCTGGTACACAGATATGACCTCTTTTACCACTAGTTGCTGTTTTATTTTTGTTTTTGTTTTAGATTCCACTTATAAGTGAGATCATACAGTATTTATTTTTCTCTTCTGACATTTCACTTAGTCTAATGCCTTTAAGATCTGTCCATGTTTTTGCAAATGGTAGAATTTTCTCATTTTTTATGGCTGAATAATATTCCATTGTATATATATACCACATCTTCTTAATCCATTCACCCATCGATGGACACTTAGGTTGCTTCCATGTCTTAGCTGTTGTAAATAATGCTGTTCTGAACATGGAGGTGCAGATGTCTTTTTGAGTTAGTGTTTTCATTTCCTTTGGAAAAGTTTTAAAATCTTATTACACATATACATAAAATCTTAGAGATATGTAAGTGTAATATAAGAATTTAAAACTTTGTATTTATAACATTATATGCTTTTATATTGTAACACACTTTATTCACTATACCGTATAGTGCAATTATATCTATGAAAATGTATTTAGGTTGCCAAAGCCCTGCTGATAAAAATAGAATGTTCTAAACAACAGGATTAATTATATTTTTCTCTACATTTTCACCGATTGCTCAAAATTATAATATATTTTAGTTTACTGTGTATTTTTAAATTACTTCTTGTTGAACATTTTTCTTTCCTAGAGTTTCCTGAAGTCTCCAATTTATTTTCTTTCTTTTTTATTGGCAAAAGAAATATGTCTTTTCATTATTACTAAAATTGTCCAGAGCTTTGTACTTACGTTATTTTGTATAGTGCACTTTTTTAAAGATGTTCTTTTTGTATCACTGACTTCAATCCAGTTTGTACTGATTGTTTTATTGGCTTAATGGATAATTGTCAAACTATGATTTTTTTTCATTACATTCCTGAAATAGATCAACAATCTCTTGCATCTTTTGTCTTTCCCATTCTTGTTTGTTTGTGTTCCCTGAGGTAAATCCTCAAGTAAGCCCACTGATCCAAAGCCTGTGTAGCACTGAGCTTTCTAAGTCATCACCCGTTAGAAAATATATTTATCTTGACATGTGATTAGTAGTTTGGCTTTACTTTTCTGCCATATTTCTCAAAAAAAAAAAAAAAAAGAGGAAAAACGTAGAAGTTCTGTAAAGCACTGAACAGGTTGCAAGATCTCCATTATCTTAGAGGCGAACCTATAAGCAACTAAACTCATGTGGCAAGCCAAATAATGGCCTCTGGAAGATGTTAGTGCCCTAATCTCTACAACCTCTGAATATGTTAAATTACATGCAAACGAGTTTTTTAGATATAGGTTACAGACCTTGAAATAGGGAAACTATCGTAGATTACTCTACTGGGCCCAATCTGACCACATGAGTCTTAACAGCAAAGAACTTTCTCTGACTAAAGTCAGAAAAGATGCAGCTGAAGTCAGAATGTAAGAAAGACTAAACGTGCTCTTCTTAGTTTAAAATGGAGAGGGCAATGTGATGAAGAAGGTACGTGGACTTAAAAAAAAAAAAAAGGCTCCCACTTGACAGCCACAAGGAAGTAAAATGTGAGCCCTACAGCCACAAAGAACTGAATTCTGCCAACAACCTGAATGAGCTTGGAAGTGGATTCTTCCTCACAGCCTCCAGGTAAAAAGCCCAGGCCTGCCAACACCTTGATTTTTGGCCTTTTGAGACCCGAAGCAAAGAAAATGGTTGAGCCCAACGAGACTTCTGACATATAGAACTATGAGATAATAAATGTGTTTTGTTTTGACCCACTAAGTATATGACAAGTTGGTATGGCAGCAATCTAAAACTAATACACCAAGCCTTCATTAGAAGATTCGTTAGAAACTTTAAGAATGTAGAGCAACAGCAAAGAATTTACAACAACAAAAAAGGAAGATAAACATCAAGGAAATGGAAAACAGTTCACTGGGATATATGCTAACTCTGTCAGTTAGCACTTTTCTCTCTAAAGGATTGTTGCAAGTTGTTTCTCTGGAAAGTGGAAATGAGTGTTCAGGAAGTTTATTGAGAGTGCCCTTGGTATCCACACTGCAGAAGGAAAGAGAATGAAAGAGAATTGGGCAGTGGGAGAAATTGAGCTCGAATTAAGTCTAAATGAAGGCCTTAGTCCTACAGGGAGTTCTAAAGGTGGATGGCCCTTCAGGATTATCTCGACAGAGTGAATAGTTCAGGTCTTGATACCCATACTTCACATAGTCACTGGGTGGGGCAGCCCCAGTAAAAGTTATGGCCTCAAACAAGGATATTCTCTGTAGCTAAAGCAGTCTCTCTGTTTAGGTAGCTGACAGTTGAGAGCTTGATGCTAGCAGCACTTAACAGCAGCAGAGGGAGTAAGGCGTTCATTCCAGAAGGTGGATCTTGTCATCACATTGCAGTATCCTCTACGATGGCTGCTATTACCAAATCGCCCACAGTTTATATTGAAACAAAACATAATGTGTCTTGTGGCCAAGCAGTTATTTAACGTAAACAAGATCCATGATCTATTCATACATATATTAACTCAATCAACAGATTTTTTTAAGTACCAAAATGTCCTAGATACAATGCTTACTTACATAGTTATTTATTTACATAACTTGTATCCTTTTCAGTTTATTTAGGCTTTTGTATCCCGCCATTGGGTCTATCTTGGTGAACATATTCTGTTCAGTTGTAAAATGTGTATTCTACACTTGTTGGATATCAGATAGGTCAAGGCAACTGATAATGCTTTGCAAATCTTCTAGATTTTTACTGATTTTTTTTCTAGCTGTTCTATCAGTTGCTGAGAGAGGGTTAAAATCTCTAACTATGATTATGGAATTGTCTATTTCTCTTTTTAATTCTGTCAACTTTTGCTTGGAGTCTGTCCTGTGTATGGATCAGCCAGAGATTTAGATAAATTTAACATATAAAATTTGGAAATACTCTCTCTGGCTCTCGTCTTTCCAGGTTATTTTCCAGTGGCTGTGGTTGTCCTGACCTCTGTCCTTCAATTTTTTAAACATGTAAGCTTGTAAGTGTTCTAAGGGAGTGTTTGCTGCTGGCCTCATTGCAAAAGGCTAAAAGGAAGATTTACAGTGTATACTTGTAGCGATGGTGCAAAGTCCTTCCTCAAGAGCACCGGGCCTCACTTTCAGTCAAGCATCTTGCTCTGTGAACTATCTTACATCCTGAAACTGGGTGAGTATTCATGTCAGATTTTTGGATACCAGACTTCGAGTTTTTCTCATTGTGAAGATCAAGAAATAATGTGTTAGGCTGCCTATCAATTTCATTGTTAAAGACTCTGTAATCATTAGCTACCTCCAAAGATCTCTGTGAGAAAATGCATTCTTATTTCTGGTAAGTCTTTGCTGACCTTTACCAGTTTACATGATCACCTTGTCTTTGACAATTAAGTGTGGCCACTTAGCCTCTTCTATTCTGGAGTCACATCACCCCCATTGAAATTAGGGAACCCATCTCCATGTTGGCATCCCCTGTAGTCATATCTAGACTATAAAGAGGACCAACTGTAGAGTTTTTCAAGGATGCAAGTACTCTTCTCACTAATCTTATGTCGTAGAGAGGTAAGTGTTCTCTGGGATTTCTCATGAAACGTACTAGAAGGCAAATATATAGACAAATAGCATATAATAAATCTAGTCCAACTTTCCTGTCTCCATAAACCTTTGGATCCCCTCCCACTCATCTTGCCAGAGAGGCCCTGGAATCTTAATCTCATTAAATATACACCACTGCTGAGTCCAAGTTTCAGTCAACTCAACTAACCCGTTAGAGCCACCTCTAGCTGCATGAGCTAACACATTAAAATTTGAGTCTTTTGTAAATAATATCAATAAATTTGGTGTTTCATTCTGTCTTTCTTGATCTAACTCCTTAGAATCTATCCTCATACATATTCCCAAGGCTTTTTATATATTAACAAAGTCTTACAATTCCTTTGATATATAAGCTATTTCCTCCCAGCTCATAGTGTGTTACTGTTTGCCCTAAAGTGGTGACTCTCAACTGGTGTTGATTTTCCCCCTGGAGACATTTGGAAAATGCTGGAGATATTTTTGATTTTACAACTGGGGGAAGGGAAGTCTCCTGGTATCCAGTGAGTAAAGACCAGGGATGCTGCTCAACATCCTAAAATGCATAAGACAGCCACCACAAGAAAGAATTATCCAATTCAAAATGTCAGTAGTGCTGAGGATGAGAAAGTCCACCCTGGAGAATGCTGAGATTGGGTACTGTTTTAGGGTTTGGTGGCAATGGGGGAAGTTGCGGTAGATCTTGAAGAGAATAAGCATCGCCCTCCAAGACATATGTCCCACTGTGATTATCATACGGGTTTTCAAGTAGAAAAGGCTAACCTCTTTGGACACTGGAATACAAGCTACTTTCATTGACAAGGGAGGCTCAGAATGGCATATGGGTTCGAGATTGTCAATTTCTTTTAGGTCCAACCAGCTCTCCCCATTACAGGTTTTAGAATTCCATTCTTTTCCACTTTCACATGAGAAACTTAGCAAGAGTATGTATTTGCCTGTCATTGTAGTTCAGCAACTCACACAATTACATTTTGCATTTGATTTTCACTAATATCAGTCTGTGGCAACAAGAAATAAAGTATTTTTAGGAATATTGTAAAAAAGCCTTGGTTATGAAATTGTAAGTTAAGTTTAGAAATAATGGAGTTAAGCTTGTTATTTTCTCTCTATAAGTGATCAAGTGCACACAAAAATATTTTTATCTCATATTCAGGTCAATATAGAATTTACCACTTCCATCTGTTCAAGTGTAACAGCCATTTGAATTCCCAAGAACTGTGCTTCAGTTGGCACTTTATCCCATTCAACCACAGTTGGTAGCTTAATTAATTGTGATGCCACTACAAGCCATGGGTTACTAGCATTCATTCTCCATTAATAAAGAACTCAGCACTGTGCTAAAGCTCAAGGGTATGGCCAAGCAATGTCAGAATCCCATCTCCTGTGACCCATCCCACATCTGATACCAATTCCGAATCAGTCAGTATCTAATCAGGAGATAGAAGAAACATAGTGATTTAAGTGGGAGAAGTTTAATATAAAGAACTACAAAGCTGTAATTAGAGTAACTATAAAATTTAAGAGAATTCTATAGGTCTCCCTCAAGCTATAGAGGAGTACCTAAAGAAAGAAAAACTCAGACTTTCTTGAAGAAGATGCAGACTTGGTATTTAAGGGTGAACTTGGAACTGAGAGGCAGTAAATTGATATCAGGTAAATCTCTTATTTTTTACTGTACCCTTTTTCCAATCCACTTATTCATTATTTTATTGGACCAATATTATTGAGTACTTACCATGTTTCAGGTACTCTTTTCAGTTCTGGAGATAACACACTGGGCAAAACAAAGCCTCTGCCCTGATGTCATTTTATTAGAGAAGATAATAAACAAGCGAACAAATCAAATAATTATTTCTCAGATTATGATATAAATAGCTCTTCACAGTTATAAATCTGAGTACATGAACAAATCAAAAGAGTTCCCTGAGAGGAAAGCAAAGGAGTAGCCAATATACAATGTATTCTACTTCAGAATTCTACAATTCTATTTTAAAAAGTCCCATGAAAGCTTTTAATTTGATTGAAAGACTTAAATTCACACTATTTTTTGGAAACACTTGGCAGCTAATAGAAATAAAATGTACTCATTAATAAAAGTCCAGGCTGCCTGCCCAGTGACAATAAGCGTAAGTACATGTACAAAATTGTAGGTCTATGCTGAGCAATAGCTGAGATTCTAATTATATCTTCTTGTTAGCCTCTAGAGATTAGGTATGTAGTCTATGAGTAGCACCTTAACAGACAAATTTCAACAGAAAAAAAAAATGAATGAATAGGGAGATATTTTTCCCAAATTCTCAGGTTTAGTTAAATTTCAGATAAGAACATGTTTTGTCTTATGCTAAGTTACTTTGGAAATATCGTGAATGCAAAGCCATGTTTTAAAGGGAAATTTTCTTTTAATGCCATTTATAAGAAATGACCTGGAGTTATACAGAAGCAATTCCACTGGCCTTTCTTTTTAAAGAAATCTACATTCTACCCAAAGCATCTGTAGGCTACAGAATATTATCAGACAACTAATACATCCCAATCAGACTGAATTTATTTATAGACAACGTTCTTTTTGCAATGTTAGATGCCTCATTAACTTGATTCAGCTTGTGCATAGCAAAAATATTCCCTCCCTCTTCAGATTTTTGATAGAGTGAATTATAATTTCTTTTCTCACTCATTATAAACCTTTAGTTTGGAGGACATTTCAGAAATGTGTAGTGCCACTTATGTGAATCCTGGATTATTTGTCCTGGATTAATTAGGTGCTTTATTTATTTTTTCTTTGGGAGGAATATAAGGTGATATAGTGACCATTCTTACTTTTTAGTTTACGTGGAAAATAAATTAAAATTTAATTTTGCTATAAATCTCCTCCTAAGAAAAAATGAAATGTGAATTTGTGTTTGAATAGATTCCACTATATACCTTATTGTCAAGTTAGTGGGATGTGGGTGGGATAGTTGGGTTTTAAAACTCCTGAAGGCTTAATAATTCAACTTACTTTTTAGATGTGTTCATCTAAGATCAAAACTAAGGTCATATTGTGAAAAACCAGCACATATAACTCCCATATTATGTTACATATCTTTGAATTTTGAAATTTCCTTTTGAATATCACCGTGCAACTTCACGTTGTATGCTCTTTTAATTTGCTTGTACTTCTGTAAGCATAGGAGAAGAAAGGATTTTTCCCCCAAATCTTCCACTACAACTGTTTCAGAATCATTTTCTAAACCAGGTTTAACAGGTTATACTGAGCTCAGGAAAAAGATGATAATTAAAAAACTAACTTCCATTTCTCTTAAATTCAATATTACATGCTTTCAGTGATTTTCACACAAATAAAAATAGTTAATGTTTGGTGTAAAATGGCCACTAATTATACTGGGAAATATTTTCACAGTATAAAATGGTAATTTTGTGAAAAAGAAACAATTTATCTCAAATTATAGAATACAGTATGAAAGACCATGAAATTAACTAGAAATTTTTTCCACTTCCAGATCATAAACATTCTGGATCCACACTGTTTGATAAAAATTCTGATTCTTACAAAAGCCCAGGAATGTATGTGAAACAGCATGACCTACATTCATCAAATGAAGTACTTTTCTTTGAAAGAGGAACAGGAATGGAAAACTGAAAAAAGTTTTAAGTTAAGACGGAGTTCTTAAACTTGTTAATTAACGTCAGTCTAGTATGAAAATTGGTTTAAGCATATATGACTGGCCTGTTGATGAACTGTCTTTTTTAGAATACATAAATGAAAAGTTACTTGTAAGCCAGTTTTTTAGTCCTAAAGAAATTCCTAATTTACCTGATAATGATCAGGCTTTGAGGCTTCAGGGTACATATGGTAAGCCCAAACTAGAGACCATCCTCTATTCTAATCACACTTAAAGTCAGCTGTGGGAGGCTGCCACCCTTGAATGGTTTATAATCAGCTTGAGACATGAAACTGACTCATTTCTGGAAGTGTGGGAGCTGTTTTTTCACTCTTTTCAGTACATGACTGCCACCATAAAATAAGATCAAATGCTCTGGTGCTGCCCTACTGCTTCTCTTCCCTATTTGTTAACTTTTCATGGTATGTGCATTCATACTGTATTTATGTTTTCTCAGCTTCAAATTATCTCACAATTTTACATTGGACAGCCCATTTTGCTATACTTCTAAAATAAGACATTGTTTCTATTATGCTATATTCTTATTACATTATTTTTAAAATATGAACACCTTAAATATAAATAGATATAATACTTAAACTCATTAAAGTTATATCTTTCTTAGTATCCCTCTCCATTCAGTGTCATCTCTTGGTAGATTACTTGTGAGCTTCTTTCGTTTTGTCTAAAGGTGACTGTAAACTTGTCATTAAAATATTATTATTAGGGAATCAAATTGAAACTATAGACTTTCTTCCTGAATCTTCTAAACTTCAAGCTACAATATTATATTTCCTTCTTTTAAAAGTCTTGGTCTCCTAAATTATGGACACATATCTTCCAGGATCTTACAGACATTTACCTTACTTAAGTTATTGTTCCTTTGAACTTTGAAAAATCTTACTCAAGTTTTAAAAGAAGAAAAGGCTTAATGTACTCAACCATCAAATAGGTTAGAAAAATAAATTATATATATATATATAATTTATCATATATATACAGAGAGAGAGGTGACAGCAAATGTTAAATGTAAAAATCAGTAAATCTGGGAAAAGAATAGGAGTTTTCTATACTAGTCTCGCAATATTTCTTTAAATTTGAAGCTATTTCCAAGTGGAAAATATTTTTAAATATTGCTTTAGACATATAGCGAATAATATACAGTTAATGTAGCAAATAATACTCTGATAATGATAATACAATAAAACTAAAAATATACCATAAGTGAGACAATAATTGGTAGTTTCCTTCACAAGATTTTTTTTTTACATTCTAGTTTATTATTATAAAACTAGCCATAGATGACTGGGAATTAGGTCATTTCTAATAAACCCATATCTCTTTCTGAGTATGTGGTTCATGCCATTGTGGGAAATGTTTTACCTTTTACTTTTGTCAATTTGTAATTAGATTTCTTTTTACCCTTTTTAGTTCAGAGATCACCTGATGTATCATCTCAAATGCAATAAATATGCTCTTGAAGGCAAAACAAAATCTTAAGGGTTTTCACAACAGCTTTATAAAATACAAGATCTGAAAGACATTGTTGTAATTTCTTTTTTTACATATTTATAACATCATGAGAGCTTACCAGTCTTACCGTGAGTGCCCATGCCCAGCACATATCTAGCACATAATAGGAACCCAGTGACTATTTCTGAATAAAGATATCAATCCTGGTTTATCTTAATTCAAATAACCTATGCATAGTTTTTATTCTGAAATTTTTCTGATTTTCAAGTTTTTTAATTGGAAAATGTGGAAAGGTAACTAAAACTTTGAGATTCAATACAATACCTATTCTATAGGCATATTCATAATATAATGCATACTTATTAACTAGCTCTTTAGAGTCCTGCATAGAGGGAATTCTGCATACACATAATGAATATTTCATCATGTCTTTGCCTATACATTGAACATGTGAATAATTTTTGTAATAGCTTAGATTTCCTCTTTTAAAATGCTGTAGGAAATTATACACTTTATGTCTAAAACAAAAAAAATATTCATACATTTTATCTTCTTCAATTTGGAATATGTTGTTCCTAAAGGCAAACAAGGTCAAGCTTATAATTTTCATAAATGTAATTTTTCAAATTTCATAAAAGCTAAAACTTCTTTTACTTAATGTAATGAACAGGTGATGGTGACATGAATAATGCAGTTTTCACAAATGAAAGTAAATGTAAGTTCATATTTCTATATTCAAGAAAATATGAACTAACTCAATAAAGATGAGCAATATTAACCTTAAGGAGTTAATCATCAGAGTGAATGAGGGAAAATAGTATAATTAGCAATATATGAAGGTAGTCATTAAGGTGAACCAAGGCACATAATATAGTTTGCAGTATAATGTAAACAAAAGCCAAAGTTCCCATAGCAACACAAACTTTTCTTCAATATATACATACTCTATTTTGGATTACCAGTTAGAGTTCTAAATTTATGGTCTCTTATCCTTGTGTGTAATAATGGTATGTCAACATGGTTCTGAAAACAGTAAGATTTATATATTTGAATTCAGATGTATTTAAATTCGTAAGCTACACACTTAATTTTCTATATAGTTGACATTCTCTAAAATTATGCTGGCATTTCAGGTCAAAGAAATTACACGTATCTCATTTATGGCAATGTCTGTAAGTACCTTTGTTTAAGCTTGTATGTTTTAAGATGCATATATTTATTCTGTGTTTTGTGAAATTCAATTTTTAAACTTTGATAGTTAAATCTAATGGTGTTAAAATATAAAGTTATATAAATATTAGGCAATCTTTCTTTTATATCTTCCCAGCAAGAGTACCCAATATTAGGCAATCTAGTAACCAGCTCTAAAGTATTTCACATAAGCCATAAATTAGTAGACAACCTAGAATGATGTTCTTAACTTAGATGGACAATTGTATTGAGTCACTCTTTTCATAGGAAAAATGTCTTTCTTATAAAATTCTAGCTCAAATAATCCACATTATAACTATATCTTTACTTTGTTTTTCTTCTTCAAAATAAAACAGGGCTGCTTAAACATTTACATTTACAAAGTGCTTTACAATAATCTGTATACTAATTCTCATAAAATTTTTGTGAATGTGCCAGGTGTGTGATAACTACAACTACTTGTATTTTACATATGGAAAAAGAGGCAAATACCCAAGGATACACAACAACAACAACAAATTAGTAATACAATAGTTAGCATACCAACTTTAAATCCTACGTTATTTATATAGGCAGGAAAAAAACTAAAGAAAACCTTGTGTTTCATTTCATATTCACATATTTTATTCATACATATATAAAAACATTCATTTTTAGAATATTCTGGAGAATCCTAGAATAATCTGGAAACACTGACCTTTTCAGGGTTTAAATTATTAAGAGATTTTGCTCATTGTAAAATGTAAAGAGTTTAAAAGAAGATGTAGTTTTACTAATCTGTTCATCCTCAGTTCAAATACCCTCAAATATTTGTCTTTTGAATTATATTATGATAGGGACGGAAGGACCAATTCTTAAGTGAAAATTAGCATGAAGTCTCAAAATTAAAACATTTTGGAATTGAAACTCTCAGTGGCACATAACTGAATATCTAACATATGGGAGATAGTATTTTCTTATAATTTGAATAGACAATAAAAATGTAAATATCTCACCAAACTTTCCAGAAAATATAGATTTGCATTTCCCTATTAGTTAAAATACATTGATTTGATAAATACATACATAAGAAGTCAGAGAAGCTGAATAAGGGTTAAAATAAGGATAAGGGTTAAAAAATTCCTCTTCAATTAATAAAAAGTAAATTAAATAAATTTTAAAAAGAAAAAATTCCTTTTCAGTTAAAAACGAAACAAAATAAAAGATAGAAAGGGGCATAGGTGACGTTAATATTTTAGCATTTTCTAGCACCTGGAGATGTTCTCATTGTAGTATGAATATAAATGGTTTCATTTATGTTGGTATTAAAGTGAAAATAAATGTGTCAGGATATAAATTTTAAAACAAAGATGTCCAATTTCAAGGGGGAAAAATTCCTTTTGAAGATAAGGATAAATATTCAAGTTTTCCTCTATGAAGGCAATATTTTTTTTTGTCTAAGTCAACATACTTTACCATTTTTAAACTTTTCTCATCATATCTTTGACAGCAGGTTTTCCAATTTTGACAGCTCTTTAAAAGTAATTTTAACAGCCGAGTGATTTCTCTTCTAAGCAAAGTCAGATTATGTGAAATGTCAGTGTAAAAACTATACACTCTGACACATAATCATTTTTAGTTGAATTTACTTATTAATTTTGCTTGCTATTACTAATAAAACATAAGTGCTTAGCTAATTTATTGCTTTTTGAAATGTTTTAAGGTATTAAAACTGTATCCTTTTTACTGCAGAATGTCTCACTTTATCACAATTAGCTATTCTTCCAAAAATGGAGAGGAGGGAGGAGTAGCAGTGCTAGGCAGATTAAAGGCAACTGAGGTACTGAGTAAAGTGGCTACTGTAAAGTGAAAATACAAGTTGCATTGGTTAAACCAGAATGGGAGTATAGCTGAATCCCCTGGGGACCTCTTGCAAATATATGCATGTCCCATCGCCCCTAACCCACAGTCCTATCCCCTCAACTCACATTGTTGAGATTCTGGTACATCCCCAGGGTAGGAGGATTGAGAATATCTTTTAACCTGCCAACCTCCCACCTCACTGAAAACCCCTGGAAATAATTTATATAAAAGCTGACAAGTTTCTTGACTGAATTAATCCAGTTAATTTCCTTAATCCTTTATTTTATAATCAGAGTGTTACAGGAGGTGAAGTAATTATCTAGTAAATATAAACAAATGGGTTGTCAGTTCGAAAATTATCCTCTCTTTATAATATTTGCTCTAGTCTCCTATTTCCTGATCTCTTTACTTTGACAGTTGAAGGCCTGTTTCTCCATAGAATGAATCTGTCATAATTTTAAATAAAGTTTTACAGAAGAGTATTTTATTTTAGTTGATGATCCACCACTATGTGTTAAGTACCATTTGATCACTAAGTGGAATTAAAATGTCATTAGAAACTGATAAGAATATTTACAATGTTTTTTAAAACACCTTTAGTGAGATATTCGCAAACCATAAAATTCATCCTTCCAAAGTGTACAATTCAGTGTTTTTTGTATAGTCACAGAGTTGTGCAATTATTACTACTATCTAAATTTAGTGGGGAACCCCATACCCTCCCTATTTAACAGTCCCTCCCTATTCCCTTCTCCCCGAACTCCAAAACCTACTTAGCATCTCTATGGGTTTACCTATTCTGAACAGTTCTTATAGATGGAATCATACAATATGTGGTCTTTTGAGACTGGCTTCTTTAAATTAGCATAATGCTTTTAGTATTCAGACATGTTGTAGCATGTATCAGGACTTCATTTATTTTAATTGCCCAATAATATTTTTGTATGAATATCAAACATTTTGTTTATCCAACAATCTGTAGATGGATATTTGGGTTGTTTCTACCATTTTGTCTATAATAATAGACAATGCTACATGAATGTTTGTACACAAATTTTTGAGTAAACATATGTTTTCATTTCTTTGGGGTGTACATCTAGGAGTAGAATTGCTGGGTCATCTGGTAACTCTATGTTTAACGTTTGGAGGAATTGCCAAACTGTTTTATTGAGTGGCTGCACCATTTTGCAATCCAGCAATGTATGAGAGCTCCAATTTCTCCACATCCTTGTTAACATATTATTGTCCATCTTTTTTATTTTAGCCATCCCATGGGTATGAAGCGATATCTCATTGTAGTTTTGACTTGCATTTTTCTAATGACTAATGCCGTTGGACATCTTTTCATGTTATTATTGGCTATTTGAATATCTCCTTTAGAGAAACACCTTCTAAAATCTTTTATTCATTTTTAAATTGGGTTACTTTTTATTATTGAGTTCTAAGAGTTCTTTATATATTCTAAATACATGTCCTTAATTGTATATGTGATTTACAGATATGTTCTCCTTATCTGTGAGTCAGAATATTCTTTTAATCTAAATTTTAATTATATTTTTAAGATAGAACTATGGGAAGCTATTTGTGTGTGTGTGTGTGTGT
>NW_011889368.1:464998-467633 GCF_000151845.1 Pteropus vampyrus | reverse complement strand
GATAAGAATATTTACAATGTTTTTTAAAACACCTTTAGTGAGATATTCGCAAACCATAAAATTCATCCTTCCAAAGTGTACAATTCAGTGTTTTTTGTATAGTCACAGAGTTGTGCAATTATTACTACTATCTAAATTTAGTGGGGAACCCCATACCCTCCCTATTTAACAGTCCCTCCCTATTCCCTTCTCCCCGAACTCCAAAACCTACTTAGCATCTCTATGGATTTACCTATTCTGAACAGTTCTTATAGATGGAATCATACAATATGTGGTCTTTTGAGACTGGCTTCTTTAAATTAGCATAATGCTTTTAGTATTCAGACATGTTGTAGCATGTATCAGGACTTCATTTATTTTAATTGCCCAATAATATTTTTGTATGAATATCAAACATTTTGTTTATCCAACAATCTGTAGATGGATATTTGGGTTGTTTCTACCATTTTGTCTATAATAATAGACAATGCTACATGAATGTTTGTACACAAATTTTTGAGTAAACATATGTTTTCATTTCTTTGGGGTGTACATCTAGGAGTAGAATTGCTGGGTCATCTGGTAACTCTATGTTTAACGTTTGGAGGAATTGCCAAACTGTTTTATTGAGTGGCTGCACCATTTTGCAATCCAGCAATGTATGAGAGCTCCAATTTCTCCACATCCTTGTTAACATATTATTGTCCATCTTTTTTATTTTAGCCATCCCATGGGTATGAAGCGATATCTCATTGTAGTTTTGACTTGCATTTTTCTAATGACTAATGCCGTTGGACATCTTTTCATGTTATTATTGGCTATTTGAATATCTCCTTTAGAGAAACACCTTCTAAAATCTTTTATTCATTTTTAAATTGGGTTACTTTTTATTATTGAGTTCTAAGAGTTCTTTATATATTCTAAATACATGTCCTTAATTGTATATGTGATTTACAGATATGTTCTCCTTATCTGTGAGTCAGAATATTCTTTTAATCTAAATTTTAATTATATTTTTAAGATAGAACTATGGGAAGCTATTTGTGTGTGTGTGTGTGTGTCTGTCTGTCTGTCTGTCTGTCTGTCTCTGTGTTTGGGGAGGGATGTTGATTCACCTGGAAATTATCTTGGACTTGAGAATGTAACAAGACTAAATTTAATTCATGCAATTGAGTAATATGCTTGTTTTCATATTATACAAATATAAAGTTGATAAAAAGAAATTTTGAGTGCTCCTCAGTTCTCCACATTCTCTACTCTGTCTCCTCCTCTCCCTGCCGCTTAGTCTGTATATGCAAATAGAGAGCTGAGATAGAGAGAAATTTGACATTTATTAAAATGCTATTTATTATAATGACAAAATAAAAGTGTCTGCTAACACCGAAGAGGTAAAAGAAACAAGCTTGATAGATCGCCTTTTCCCAAATTGGCTTTTGGGAAAAGACTCTTCCTCAAAATGTCTTAGAGGAATACAACTTTGTCATGAAAGATATTCTCAGGCTTTTAGAAGGAAACTAGAATCTAAAACAAATAAAGAAAATAATAATTTTTGTGAAGGAAACTACCAAAAACCTAGGCTTGCTTGTTCTATGTCAACAGAATGCATTTATCCAATGATGGTTTTTGAAATCCTCTTGAGTCTTACCATTATAGACAGTGAGAAGCAATGATAAGTATATATGTACCTATATTCGTTCTTAATTTTACTTAATTTTATTATGAAAAATTGCATTTACTTAACATCCATGTATTAAGTACTTTTGCAACTAAATGCAACAGTGCACAAAGCAGACACAGCCCCTGTTTATTCTCTCAAGAGTCTCGATTAAACTGTTTAAGTTCCATCTCTGCAGGACAGTGACTAATATAAATGTTTGTTCATATCTTGGCCACTGAATTATACGATATGTATACAAAACAAAATAACACAATAGCCTTGCTTTCAATAAGTTTAAAGTCTGTTAGCAGAGACTGAAAAATAAACAGACATTTTCACCAAAGTGCAGTGTCATGATAGAGTTAAGTATGGCACTTAACCCAGTCTGCAGATATAGAAGTGGAGAAGACTTTATCAACAAATTGACATCTGAGCTTAGACTTCAAGGAAAGAGGTTGAAGAGTTGAAAAAAGAATAAAAGTATACTGGACCAAGGGAAAAATAGGTACAAAGGTCCAGAGGGGAAAGAGACCATCACACATTCCTTTTGATTTTAATTTTAAACATTTCAGTATAGATCATTTTAAATTACTCTCATTCACCCATAATGAATTTTGTAAATAGCCACTGACTAGCATCTTTTTTCAGTTGGGGAATCTAGGATATAGAAAAGGATTAAATTATTGTCTGACTGATATCAGAGCCTTTGAAATTAAAACATGGCAGAGTTGACAGAACAGATCAGAAAAAGCAAAGAAGAAAATACATTATTAATTATTGTTTCCTCAATTCATCAGATACCAATTTATAAATAATTACCAAAAAATAAAATTTAATAACATATTTCTTACACAGTACTCTACAAATCTTTATCCATTCATTTATCCATCTATTCATAAACAGATATGTAACTTATTTTAGGCCATATTATAAGCGCTGGAGATTTATCATAGACGAAATAATAGAAAAAAGACAAAATTCCTCACGTCATGAAGCTTG
>NW_011889368.1:431299-464948 GCF_000151845.1 Pteropus vampyrus | reverse complement strand
TTAGCAGAGACTGAAAAATAAACAGACATTTTCACCAAAGTGCAGTGTCATGATAGAGTTAAGTATGGCACTTAACCCAGTCTGCAGATATAGAAGTGGAGAAGACTTTATCAACAAATTGACATCTGAGCTTAGACTTCAAGGAAAGAGGTTGAAGAGTTGAAAAAAGAATAAAAGTATACTGGACCAAGGGAAAAATAGGTACAAAGGTCCAGAGGGGAAAGAGACCATCACACATTCCTTTTGATTTTAATTTTAAACATTTCAGTATAGATCATTTTAAATTACTCTCATTCACCCATAATGAATTTTGTAAATAGCCACTGACTAGCATCTTTTTTCAGTTGGGGAATCTAGGATATAGAAAAGGATTAAATTATTGTCTGACTGATATCAGAGCCTTTGAAATTAAAACATGGCAGAGTTGACAGAACAGATCAGAAAAAGCAAAGAAGAAAATACATTATTAATTATTGTTTCCTCAATTCATCAGATACCAATTTATAAATAATTACCAAAAAATAAAATTTAATAACATATTTCTTACACAGTACTCTACAAATCTTTATCCATTCATTTATCCATCTATTCATAAACAGATATGTAACTTATTTTAGGCCATATTATAAGCGCTGGAGATTTATCATAGACGAAATAATAGAAAAAAGACAAAATTCCTCACGTCATGAAGCTTGTAGCCTAATGGGAAAGACAAACAATAAACAAGATAAATAAGTAAAGTATATAGTATGTTAGTTAAATGCTAAAGATAGAATTAAGCAGGGAAGAGTCATAGGAAGCATGTAGTAAGGGTTGAAATTTTTGATAGTGTCGTCTGGGAAGGACACATCTGTGTAAAGGAAGTGAGGAGTAAGCCATTTGTTATACATGTGTGTGGCTGGGAGAGGAGAAGCTTTCCCAGCAGAGGAACAGGAAATGCAAAGGTCCTGTGACAGGAACAGTTTTGGTATCTTTGAGAAACAGGAAGCTAGAGTGGCCAGAGAGTGATGGAGAAAGAATAAATAGGTATGAAGTCAGAGAGTAAAAAAAGACACAGATCATGTTGGACCTTGTATATCTTTTAAGAATATTGGCTTTTAGCCTGACTAAAATCACAATAAAAGGTCGAACAGAAAAATGAGATTACCCGAGTTAGATTTAAATATTTCTTTGCTATTGATTGTATAAAAGCTTAAGAGAGACAAGAGCAGAAGCAAAGGCTGTTGTAATAATCCAGATGAGATATGATGAATGGCTTGGACCTGAGGTGTGGCAGTAAGGGTGGCAAAGAGCAGATGAATTTTGGATACATTTTGAAAATTGCACCAACATAAATTACTGACAAATTGGATGTTGTATGGAAAGAAACGTAAGAGCCAAAGACAGTTCTAAGGAATTTTGTGTAATTGGAAGATTGGAATTGCCTTTTCCTGAAAAGAAAAAGACTGGATGAAGAGCAGGTTGTAGGAGAATACCAGGTTACTTTTGGACATATTCAACTTCAGATGTCTATTTGCTGGAGATATGTTGTGGGTAGTGTAAATAATGGAATTCACAAAAGAAATCTAAACTGACCATTTATATTTATATATTTATGTATATATAGATTTGTGTAGTATGTATTGTATTTCACATGTAAATGTGTAATACATATCTGTATATTTTGTATTATTATATTAAATATATACTTACATATTATTATATTATTATAGTATATCAATGGTATTTAAAGCCTTGGGAGTGGATGAGCTCAACAAAGTAATTATTAAGGATAGAAAACAGAATTGATATGAGTACTGAGCCAAGAGACACTGCAATATTTACAAGTCAGGGAAATTGGAAGGAAATAACAAAAAATTTGAGACAGAACATCCAGGGGTAGGAAAACAAAGCAAACATAAAACACAGCAACACTCTAAGTTTGTTTCCTGGAAGCTAGATAAAGAAAATGTTTTAAGGATATAGTAATCGATTTTGTAAAATGTTAATGAGAGTTCAAGTAAGATGAGGCCTGGGAATTAAGCATTGGATTTAGCAACGTGGAGTTCATGGATGACCTCGATAAAAGAAATTCAGTGGAGTTCTAGTGCTAAAAATATTTTTGGAATGGATTAAAGAATAGGAGGGAGAAATTGGAAACCACATGTAGAAACTCCTTTTTCAAGTGCTTTAAAAGGAATGAGAGAAATGGAAAGGTTTTAAAGGGAATGAGCCAGAAGGGGAAGTAGATTCAAAAGTGAACTTTTTAGAAATACAAGAAAGAGCAACATGTGTGTGTGCTAACGTGAAGCATTCAGTAGCTGGGGGATGTATGTGGTGCAGGAAAGAGAAGAGGTGATTGCTAGACCCACATTGTAGAGTATGTGGGAGAAGAATAGAATCTGCTACACAAATAGAGGGCTAGCTTTTTCTAAGAGTAAGGCAATAAAATTTCACGTAAATTTGAACAAATATAGTTAGGTCAATGGATATAGAGATAGGAGCTCATTGAAAGTTTCTTCTGTTTGCTTCTATTTTCTGATTGGAGGAGAAATCATGGTCAACAATTTAAGATGAGAATGTAAAAAGAAGTGTTGAAGATTTGAGGAGAGAAGATGTAAAATAATCTAAGTCTTATGAATGAACTAGGAAAATGTAGTATGATTGCTAGACAGTATTAATGAGCCACTTGAGAAAAGTGGTCCTAAATTTAAGGTGAGATCAGTCAGCATTGTTTTGTATTTTTTTTCCTCCAGCCACATTCAATTGCAAGTGAGCAAACGTTGAGTAGATTAAGGGTTTGATTTAACAAAGGTGGTGCTTTATCCAACTGAGCATAACAAAGTAAGATTATGGCAAAGGAGTGGATGGTGTTTGCAGGTAAGTGAGTGATTTTCACTGATAGAAGGTCTTTAGTTATACCAATTTAAAGCCAAGACATGTTTTAAGCATTTTTGGATGTCATCAATTGCTAAATTTTATGGTGGTCTTTGACAGCACAGAAAGAACACTAAGTTTTGTGTGAATATGTTCATTTTGCAGTTCTAAAAAAGTTGCTTTTGTTCTTTGCTAGTCTTTCAACTGTATCATTTGAAAACCAGAGTATTCCTTTATCAACATAAATATTTGGATGTGGGCTGCTCTAGAACAGCAAAATTTTTTTAAAAAACCTTAAAATCAAAAAACCAGTAATGTTAAATTATCCCTGAGTGCACATTATTTAGTTCCTCGTTAACTTAATTGTTTTCTAGTAAAAGTGAAATGTGCAATATGCAAATTAAATAATATTACATGTCAGAGTTTGAAAGAAATATTCATTTAACATTGGAAGAGGCTTTTTTTTTTTCCCAGGAAATCTTGTTCATTTATTTTACAAGAATTTTTGTTTGTCGCTATTTGTTCGAACATAATACAATTGTGAGACCCAGTGCCTGCTGGCAAAGTTGGAATAGCTGTCAGCAGGAAATGGCAAACTAATAATAAGTGCTGGTAAAATATTTATATTATAGTTTACTGGGAAGCTGAATGTAGTTTTGTATTTCATTATTGCTTGAGGCAGTACATAGTAACATAGTTGTGCTCCAAAATAAGTGCATAGAATTCTAAATACTATAGTAAGTTATCTCTCAACTATTTGCTGGGGAAAAAAAGAATTAATAATAATAAAGCCTCTCACAAGTTGAAATTTAAGAAATTTTAAACGAAGTCTGTGGGGCAGTAATTAGTAGCATCTCACATTCAGTGTTATTGGACACTAGGCTGCTGAATCAACCACTTCTGTATAAGGCCTAGTAATTTAGCTCTGGTTCATAATTTTCAATAACAGCTATTCAAGAGGGAGGGGTGGTCTTAAACCACCAGAGGACTCAGAAGTATGGTGATGTTCAAGTACAACACTGTGTTTATGTACTCCCCAAAGTGTATCAAAGCTCAGATCCAGAGAAATAAAAGAAAAGTCAAACAAAACAAGCATTAGACTGCGTAAAATAAGGTATGGACAAGGCAAACAGGTGAGGCATTGTTTAGGTGGCTAAGGTAGATCAATATCTATTCTTGCAAGCCAGGAATCCTGCCTGCTTTCCTCTGGTGCTCTGCAGATCATCTTACGGCTTGCAGACAGACTGTCGCCTAAACCCAACTGACAGACAACCTATTTCACCCTGTAAAAATCATACCCATCTTCTTTCTTTGTGGTTCACCGAGAGGAGAAAAAAATATAACTGCCAAAATAAAAAAATACCAGATTGGTTTTACCACACTTTAATATCCCCTTTCATTAACTTAATTATAAAAGACTGGTTCCTAATTTCTCTTTCACATATAACTTTAATCTACTTAATAAATGTAAGTATATTGTGAGCATAACAATGTGTGTGTATGTGGAGAAGTGCTCAAATTTATCCAAATGTTAAACATATATAAAGTGTCTTGTACATAATAATCACTCAATAAATATGAGCTAATATTAATTTTCCTATCATAATATTTTTTAAAAAAAACTAACAGAGGTATACAGAGAATCAATTAGAAACTGAGGAAATAGATTATTTTTACCAATAATTGTAATTCAGAGTAAGGAAGTAATATCTCAGTAATTTCGAAAACATTTAACAAGCTTATGACAGCTGAACTTAGAGTAAATAACAGAAAATCAGATTGTTTACATTTTATGACATAGTACCATCAGTTTGCCTTGTTCTGATAAACTATAAGTTCATGCATAACAATTAGTAATCTTTTAGTTTTTTTATATAATGTTTTAATTGTGATGGGAAAATCAAAACCAGAAATGTTTTCTCAAAAACAGGTATTATGCTATAGTTCTATCAAAAATAACCAAAATATAAAACTTGTTTTCTAGTTCCACAGAACTTCAGAAAATTATACAAACTTCCTTGCAAATTGAGAATTATTTTAATTTTTTTACTTTACATATATAACTTTATTTAGTTTTTTTTTTACTTCATAAGTTTAAAGAGGAGGATGCCTTTTACTTTAGCAAATTCAATGGGAATTTCTTTAACAAGAAAAGCTCTGTGTAAAGGAGAAACTACAACAAAGGCGACTTAACAAAATATAAACAATAAAAATGTATACAATCCTAATTCTGCTTTAGCAAAAATAAGAGACATTTCATATGTTTTACTCTTGAGATAGCATTTACTGAGACATAATTTTTCATATGTGTACAGTGAACTATGGATTTCATTTCATCCAGATTTTGATACTAAAACCCCTCATGCATATTTTATACTCTGAGTTGACTAATAAAAGGAATGACTATTTTAATATAATATTTAAAATACTAAAAGTCAAGATAAATCCTTATTTTAGTGCTTGTAGATATTTTGTCTTAATCTTAAAAGTGGAAAAGGTCATATTTTGTAGACTGATGCATATCATAATTCTGAGTAATAAGAATATGTCTTTTCATCACTGCTACAGTTTTCTGCTTACCTCTTTATGGTGGAAGAAATGTAATTTACTTGTCAGATTGAATGTTTGATATGAATCCTTATCCTATCTTTTGAACTAGCATTTCTGAAATACTACATTGTAAACAAATGGTATGTTTAATTAAACAACTACTTTACCATTAACTGAACAAGAGAGTGTGATTATATTAATTTAATAGTAAGCCATATGACTAGAATTTAAAGAAGACATTTTCGATTCAGCAAGAAAGTATGATTATACTAATTTAAAATCAAGACATGTGATTGGAATGTAAACAAAATACTTTAAGTTCCTGTCTTCAGGATACATTTTAAGTTCCTGTCTTCAGGATATCAAAATAGATTTTTTTAAGAGTTAAAGCTAATATAATTTATAAAATATTAGTTTACATTAAAATTTCTTTAATTTACTAACCTACATACAAAGCAAAATTTACAAGTCAATGAACAATTTACTGTGATGCTCAAAACTTATTTTAAATATAAACAATTGTGATTTTTAAAGGATTCATTTTACTTTGGTATGTGACTGCTTTTTCACAGCTACGGGTTAGCAATTCTGAAACATATTAGCTCTATTCTAATAAGAATGAAAATATAGTAAAGTAAATTTAGCTGAATAATTAGACATATAATAATGTACATGATTATGTATGTGTGCATGTTTGGTTATGTGTGTATGTATATAAAAATATATTTAAATATGTAATATATGATTGTTTGAAAGCCAAGGATTAATTTTACCTTCCATTTCAAAATATGAAATAATAGATTTGCTGTAATCACTCAAAGGCCTTCGCTGTTGAAAGGTCAATCCAGTTTTACACATTTGTGGGAACAAAGAAAAATAAAAATCACTGGGTTCTGACCTAATCAAAGCCATAAGTTGTTTTTTAAAACATGCATTGTTAGGTCCTAATTATCTTATTTGTGTTTGTTTAGATAGATAAACAGATGAAACATTTCTGATCCAGATGTGACAATCTCAGCACTGTCATTTACCTTTCAAGGATCATAGAATTTTTGCTTTTAACACATTCCCTTGAGTACCTACATGTTTTCATTATAAACCAGGAGTTGAGAAAACATGTCAGATGCTAAATTCAAAATCCACTGTGCAGGAAACTCGGGGAAATGTAACAACTGTTTTGGAAGAAGATGTCTTGAAGTCAACTTACATAAATTCTTAAATGATTTGTCAATGAATTATAATTAGCATTTAAGTTTCAAGTGCAAATGCTAAACAATTTCTGCTTAACTACTGTAGGACTGAAATTATTTTTGTCAAATATGTGTAAAACCTTAAGCTAAAATGTCTGTGTTCTATAAGCAAACTAAAAGTAATACAAATGTAAAATCGTAATATACCAATTTAGTTATGAAACAATAGTTTAAACTCTAGAGCACTTATACTCTTTTAATACTTAATACATTATATGAAATCTCATGAAGAAAATGAAGAACTCAAGGTAATAATGTCTTATAGAAATATTCAAAAACTTGTATGTCCAAGTAGACTGAAAACAAATATTTCTGGAGGTTCACATTTACTAGAGTAAATTAAATGAAAGTTATAGGATGCTCATGTAAAGGTTAAAAATAGCTCAAATTATTTTCTCAGTAAATGTTTTCTAATCTTCATGTAAACCATTAATCTAAAATATAAAGAAAATAATTTATATACCAATATAATCAATAAAAGGCTATATGCAAAAATGGATAATGCAGGATAACGGAGCTTATGATGCATAATACCTAAAATATTTAATTATAGTTCTTATGTGACTACATACTTAATAATTCTACTTAATAAAATAGTAAAAATTCCATTTTCCACTTTTTAAAATGCATATTTGCAAACATTTTTTTCTCTTGGAATTGCTCGATTTAATAATATGTATTTGAAAATAAAAACTAATGTATGCATGGGTATTCATTTTTCTACATTTATTTATTTATTAAAGGCTGGACTTGGTTAGACAAGCATGGAAACAATGCTCATGATGTTATTTTGAACTCTATAACCTCTTTTAACTTGCAAACAGGTAATTATATGAAAAATTGTAGAATGCACTAGAAAAGCACTTGAAAAACAAATATTTTATGTAAGAATTATTTAGTATTATAATTACTAAAAACAGAAGATGCAAATGAATATATAATCATCTAAAGAATGTCAGTCTTTAACTTCAGTGAATTACAAATGGTCATTTAAGAATGTATCTTAATGAAATTACAAATGTATCTTTTGGTTAAGCATGAATAATGAATAGTTTGATTTTTAAGAAAAATATCAAAATATAAGATCAAGGTCATATGTACATATTAATTATGAGAAAATAATTAAAATATTTATGCCTTTCAAAATAGTATCAATATAATTAAAAATACTCAGTGGAAATGAAACCATTAATACACATAGCCAGTCTCCAATAGTTTTTTGGTATTACTAAAATGTGGATGTTGAGTGCTAGTTGCTGTTGTTTGCGATTTGTTGGGTAAAATGTAAAATAAGCAGGATGTTTGAATCTATTTCTTTAACCATGGTGAATAAACACCATGATGAAAACAATAAAAAATCTGTCTTTTGGAGAGTGCCTGGGAATTCATGTACTAAATGGATTTTAATATAAAGAACTCTCTCATCAATAAAATGGAACTTCAGAAAAAGTTGTATTTGGGAGTATCATAGCAAAGTGTGCACTGTGCATAAAGTTTACTATCACAGCAATTCTTTCTAGAAAAAAATTCTTAAATCTAAGGTTATCAATCTGCTGTTTTCTGAGTATTGTAATCATTTAGAAATAGCAGTTAATGAAAAAAACTCTTAAAAGCATTGACTTCTATACTCTTTTCTAACAAAACAATTTGCTATTTACTTATTTCACAGTTAATCTCCATGCTAAATCTGAAAGTATGTTCTCAGTAGCAACTATAATAAAAGAATGGTGGGATAATGACACAAAATGATAAAAGCAAGGAAAATGCTCATTTGAGGACATAATCTCTTTCACACATACAAGTAGAAATGCTTCACAAAATGCTTCACAAAAATTTACCCAGAGAATTCCTATAGAACATAAACATATCAAAAAGTGGTAGAAAAAGTCTTCCTAGCTTCCAATCTCTGTTGACAAAGTCTTTGTAATATGAGATATATAGCTCTATAAAATTACGTGTGAATAAATTTTGTAGGCATGAGTTCCTCACCATCTTTAGCTAATTAACTTAGTTTTATTGGTGGAAATGTTTGGTTTGTTACTAAGGCAGAGATAATGCTATGTGTTCAGCAATACATTATTTTTCATCCCAAATTCACAACTAGATTATATTCCCAAACCCTCTCTGCAATTAGATTGGGCCATGTGACTTTTGGCCAATGGGATAGGGTATCTTTCAGAATCTTCAATGAGTTTTGTACTTTCCCTATCTTATGCAGAGTATCCAATGGAAGACTCCAGAACTCTAGAAGATAGCAGAGACACTCCTGGATCCCTGAATGACTGAATGGAACTAAATGGAACAAAGACTCATCCCAACTCTCTACCTGACTGTAATGTGACATAAAGGAGTAAGAAATCTTGATAATATTAAGCCACTGAGACTTGAAACAGGCTGTTAAGAGTATTTATTTATTTATTCCTCAAATATTACAAATAATAAAGAGTTATAGGGGACAAAAATAAAACTCAGTACTTGAGAGGAAGGCTAAGGTGGTAATTTACTAGATCTAAATATTAGAGTAGGAATAGTTTTTAGAAATTATATGAACTTGTGTTCTGTCTGCAATTGGTCCCTGTTAAAGTCTTACTTCCCTAATTATATACAGAGTTTATGTCATCTTATTAGAATATTATTAATTCTCTTAGTGATAAATGACTAAAGCATTAGCTACCATTCATTTCTTACCATACTCCAGGCCTATATTGGGCTAAGCACTTTATGTGAATTATCTTTTAATTTCAGTGACCACATGAGGGATTTTTGACAACATACTTATTTTACAGAGGAAGCCAATATCTATGAAAGTTAAGATGACCTCACAGTTGGTAAGTGATGAATCCAGAACTTAAGAGGTCTTGTTTGAACAATGGTAATTTACTTCAACTACTCCTACTATAAACAGAATCATATAGTTGTATGATTTTTGTAGGTCACAGGAAAGGCTGAAAGGAAGGGTTGACCTTAACAAATATATTATAAGCCTTGATCTGCACCTCATAGTGGAAACCTTACACCCTGATTTTTTCAACATGCCCCAAATTGATCCACCTATCAAAGGTAGATGCACAGTAATCACTAATGTTTTGTCACAGAAATCAAATATATTAAATGAACTAATATATTATAATGAATTATATCTATTATATCATATTCACTGAATTCCTGGAATATAATAATTACCTAAAAGTAACTACCATTATAAATATTTGAAATTCATTTTAGATAAGTATACTAGAAGAAGAAATACTTCGGAAGCCAAATAATAATTAGAACATCGAAGGACATGGATTAAAAATGAAGATATTTTAATGGATAGAATGTTTAATAACATCAGGTTTAAGCAGCCTGATATCCATTCACATTAGAAATAGCCTTGTCATTGGGATTAAAGTTCAGTGGAATTCAATCCACTTCCTCCCCTCTAAACCATATTTGGATAGGCTTTCCCTACATTCCGTTTGATTTTTATATACTTTCGTAGCTAAAATTGTTTTTGTGGATATATCAATACCTTCAACCCTTCTGCACAGGAATTTATCTGTTCTTTTAAGATAACTTTGCATGTATTTGTGCTGATCTATTTTGTGTCAATCTTGAAGTTTATCAATCAAAAGCTAAACTTATATCTTTTATTTTTAATTTCTTGCCAACACCTCTCTCATTATAAGAACAATGACAAGAATCAAAAGAATTAATTCCAGGATAAGATAATGCTTACTGAAAATCCTGGCTATTTATGAGAAATGAGTGAGGATAAATAATAGCAGGTGTCCTCTTTCTCTTTCATTTAGGGTAGAAGTAGTATATCCACAGGATTCAGTTAATCATCTTAACACACATCTTGATTGCTAGGATAAAGCTCTCCAAACTCCTCCTACAAGAGGCACCATGTTTCTCTTTATAATGGTACCAAACCCCATGCTAAGCTAGAACTGTTGCTCTGGAAGGAGGTGTGGCCCAGAATAAATCAAAGCTGGCATACAATGTCAGGAAAAGATGGTGCTATGCCAGTTATATTCCATCAATGAAAAAACAAGCTCGTTCAAGATTTATGCTGCCATAGTGCCATGCTCTTCAAGAGCAAAGTCTAATGCCACAGTCTCAGTGTTTCTTTTTCCAACTAGGCAAATGCCAAGAGGAGCATTTTCCCACAAACAAGTGTGTGGGAGATAGTAAATGCAATAATAAGGCTAATTAACCCATCAGGGTGCTTCAAGACTGGAATGATTCAGTCAGACAGAAACAAGAGATTTTTATTCCTTTATTATTATGTCTTCTTTATTTGTGGAGCCAGAGGGTGGGAAAAGGACCAAGAATTCAGACATGAGAAAGATCTGAATGAACTTAGGAACCTATCTAGTAGTTTAGAGTCTGGAGAATACTGTAGGGAGAAGTATTCCAAAAAAAATGCTGAAGCAACTTTCTCTGGAGACATATCATGCACACTTAGGGAGTTCCCAGATGCTTGTCTGCCTGGAACCAGCTACTTTTCATTGAGTTGGAGAACTCATATTTGGAAACCTCTGATTGATAACAGCACACCGATGAATAGTTATATTTTGATGCGAGGTGGACGATCATGCCATCAACCTTCATTGTACTGACCAATGAGAAATCTCTGAAAATAACGTGGAAAGGATAAGAAAATAGGTGATCAGTACAGAAAAAGCAAAACATCTTAATAAGAGAGAAACAAATATAAAAATTAAGTTATAAAAAGTTTTAAACTATATTAATACCGTCTTTGCAATTTTTTAATTGTTGTGGTGTTATACTATGTTTTTAAGTTTACCAAATTTTATTTTTATTAGAACTAAATTAATAAAATGAGGGAAATTTTATTAAAGTAAGCATTGTCTATGGTGTTGTAGAAATTTGGTAAGATCTGAATACTCAAGCAAAAAAGAACACAGATGAAAACCAATTGTGTATAATTGAGTATATGCAAAGTTACCCTCCCCCAAAATGAGTAAAGAAATTAAAAGAATTTAAAAGGAAAAATGCTGAGAGTGATTTTTGAAAAAATAATTGTAACAGATCCTAAAAATCTAATTAACTTAACTCTATTCAATACTTACCAACAGTAAAAGACAAGACATAGCACACCAAACTCACCAACTATCACATGGTTTCACTCGATTCTACTTAACAACAGTTTCCTATAGTTAATAACAAGCTGAACTATATTAATGAAGAGAAATCAGAAAAAAAAAATAACCATAAAATTCTAAAAGAAAATATTCCAAAGGGGGGGGGGGGAAACAAACTAAAGAAATATCTAATTAAACAAAATAAGAGATAATTACTTTCTGGCAGAATTAATGAATGGGAGGAAAAAAAGCTAAATGAAAGCTTCGTTACATTTCCACTACTACTGAATAAGAGTTTGAAGTATTTGTCTAAAAGTTTTTTGGGACAATTACTTTTGGTTTGTGGGGTTTTTTTTTTAAACATTACAGCTTGATAGTATGTACACAATAAATAAATAATGAGCTGCTAAGCTTTACCTACGACTCTGAAAGATTACTTTTAAAAAAGGATCTCAGACCGAATTATAATGTTGGAAGAAACTTCCATTTTTTGAGAATGTTGTGGATTTGACTTTCAAGTCCTAAAAAGTCATTATCGTGAGGCTCTACTTTAATCTTGTAACTGCAGATTGTATCTGGGTATCCTTTACTAAAAATAAGAAATCAAAAGGGATAAACTACTAACCATATTTATAATCTTTTCTTTAAATTGATGGGAGACATGGTGCCTAAATTCATTATTTGAGTGGGGCATTTGGTTTGTTCTACAACAATTAAATAGGGCAATACACAAGATGAAGCCTCATTCAAGCTCTTATATTTTTCAATCAGAAAAAGAAAATGCTCAGATCCTGTGAATTACCTGTCCTGTTTCACCTGTATTGCGGCCACACATCTGTAGAAGCACAACATCAGCCAACTGTTAATCAAGGATCACTTCCCTTCAAAGTGACTGATGATCCACTGTTAAAACAGCTTATAAAAATAACTTCTCCTTCGAAAAGGTGCTTGAGGGTTTTCAGACACATCTCACCATTCCTGCTAGCTTAATGCATGTTTGAAAGTTAATTTCTCATTAATATTTAAAGAACAAATGGCTTCAGAACAAATTTTAAATGATCCATTACATTTTAGAAATAAAATATTATTGGCATTATTTTTATCTCAATTACAAAGAATAATAATGTCCAAGATTGGCTTTTAAAACTGTTAATGAGCCCTGGCAATGTGAAAAAGATATGGATTAGGTAGATGTAATAAGATATGATTAAAGGGTGTAAGCACTGAAGGGTGTTGGAGAAATTCTTTTCAGAAAGAGTATAATTAGTGTCTGATAAAAGTACTTAGTAGATAAGATTTTTGAAGAAGAAAGGTTAAGATAAACACATACTTTATGACAAACCTGCTTAATTTTTCCCCTTTGGTTCTCTTACATACTCAATATTATGTTGAAGTTTTATACATAAGTAATGTTTGTCGAATACTTGATGCATTTCTTCCAGACAATTAGAGTGTTTTAATTGCCAGACACAGAGAGCAGAAAATGTGTTGAAACATCTTATTTCATTTTCAGTGTATACTTCTTTGTTGATTTATGTAATGTAGCTAATAATATGCAACGTACCCTAGTTTTAAACAAACAAATGAACTTCTAAAAAGCAAGCTTCCCATGAGTTGCTAAGCAACTCCAGACACATTTTATTAATTTAATAAATAACATTTAGATGAAAAATCCTTAAAGAAGATTTCTAACTCCATTTTATAAAAAGTAGAATATCTAAGCAGGTATCCTTCTGATTTTCTTGTTTCTAAGGCCTCAAGGCTAAGAAGAGACACTGCCATTTTGAGCTCCATTTGACTTAGTAAACAAATAAAGCATTTCTTCAATTCAAATTGTTACCGTAATAGAAGTTAGGTTCGAGGACTCACTGTATAGCTCTCCAGAGTTAGAGCTCGTGCTTCATTCCCACAATTGAAGGTTCTCATCCTTGACACTATTGACATTTTGGACTGGAAAATTCATTGGACGGGGGACTCTCCTGTGCCTTGTAAGATATTAAGCAATTTCTATCCTTGGCCTCTACTTACTAGATGTCAGTAGTGGCCCCATAGTTATAACTAAAAATGTCTCTGGACATTGCCAAATGTGCCCTCGTAGGCGAGCAGTGTTCAAAATCTCACCCAATTTAGAACTGCTGCAACTAAATAATGGGTAAGTATGAATAATGAGTAAATAACTAACTTCGAGTCACCATCAGTCAACACCTAATATTCCCTAGGACCACCAGCAATGAAGAATAAAGGGGTAGTACTGATTCCAGTGATACTGTGGCTCTTGTTCTATTCAAGGCTCATTATTATACCATTTCAGTGTAATTTCCATTATATAAAAACTGGGGAGAAAGGTCCTAATGATTACTCTGTCTATAGACACTCTCTAGTAATATCCTGATCTGGTCTCTGGTCTTTAAGGTTTCCTACAAATTACCAAACTCCATCTCATCAAACATCTTTCTCATTCTCCATGAATGCCACCTTTACCCGCCCCCAAACACAAACAGCTTGCATATTCCAATCTTATGTGACACATAAAGGACAAATTCCTTTCCTTCATGAAAGATTTCCTAATTAATCCTTCCTTTATTTCTTATCAGCATCATATTTCTGTTAAAAAATGACATGACTGCCAATTAATGTGAGGCAATTATTTACTGAATGTTTTCAATATGCCAGACACTAAATATTCCTTAGTAGCTGTTTCTATCAATTTACATTTACATTATTTATGCCCAACTAGATTGTAAGTTCCCAGAGGATAAGAATGAATCTGCTGCCTCTTAATAATGATGCTAATAAATATACTTTAAATTTGATTAGCAATTATAACCTTTCGAATTACTTTCATGGTTATTACCTTATTGGTTACATTTTTCACTGTTTTGTAGTCAATGAAAGTGGTATAGTAAATACTCTAGGGACTAGTCTACAGGTTACACAACTTGTGCTCAGTAGAATATGCATTTAATATATGTCAACTGACTGAATCCAGTCTCACAACTTCACCACTATAAAATTTCTCTCCTGGAAAGTTCTTATAGCATTTAAAAACAAATGTTACTGTAAAGAACAAAAACAGCTCAGTGATGTAGAAGACACAACACAGAAGTGAATTAGGATTGGCAAGGGTTAAACTATAACATAGCTTGAAAGCAAAAGAGAAATATTAGTTTCTCCCTCAATTGGCTACAAGAGATTATAAGGCCTTGGCCTCTTATCACAGAAAGTAAAACTTGGAAAAGAAAGCAAAATGGAAAGGAAAAACCACAGAAGAGCTAATAAAGCCCCAAATTCTAAAAAGCACAGCATTTTGCTTCATACATAGAAAGTTCAAGAAAACATTTTCAACAACTCTTAAGAGATTTCCTCCTAGATTTTTGGTGTCCCTAAACACCATCAGAATGCCTGTAAAAACCACTTATTTAGTAACCTCGCAATTGACTTCAACAAAACACCAGAAGTCGGAAGTCAGCTGATTTCTAAGGATACCCACTAACCCTAAGCACCATGAGCCCAAAGAAGCAACATCGTTTATTCAGTAATTATTTCAATATTTATTGCACACCTACTAAATGCAGACACTGGCCTATCCCTGGAGTTAAAAAAAAAGGCCTACCTCTCAGTTGTTAATGTAAATGTGTGCAGGGAATTCAGAAAAGGGCAGGTGATCCAAAAAGACAAATTTTTATATATATATATATATATATATATAAAGATACATATTTATCTTCAATGTTCCTTAACTCTCAACCTCTGACCCTCCTATTCCACCCCACCCCCATCTCAAGTTTGAAAAAGTAAGGAAATCAAAGAAAATTGAAAATAAAGAGAAATGAAAGGAACGGGTAAAGGTCTCATCAGTCACCAGAAAGATATAGAAAACAGCACTCATCGATATCCCTTGGCCACGTGACCGGGCGGAAGCGCAGGAGCCCACAGCAGCCGGAAGTGCTAACGGTAGGGAAGGTGCAGGCCCCACAGAGGACCGGAAGTGCAGGACCTGGAGCACGCGGGAGAACTTGGCCCGGGGCAGGTTTTGACTCCAGAACAGAGGCCGCATGAGGCATCTCAGGGTTTTCTCTGATCGCAAAGGCCTATCATAATCACAGCAGGTTTTCTTCAAAATAGGGATTTTTGAGCTTTTCCAGATTCCTAAATGTGGCGGGTAAGCTTGACGTGAGTTTTTCAGGGAAGGGTCTGTGCTCCTCTCCCAGCGTTTTCCGAGGCCCCCTAAACCCACACGCAGAGGGAAACGGACACTTTAAAGTCGAGGGGTGTTGACCTGCCCAGCGTTTGCCGAGCGGTGCCCGCTTCCTGAGGGGGGAAGACTGAAGTGGGAAGTGGGACGGTATCCAAGGCGGATAGGATGTTAGAAAGCGGGCACTCTGGGGCACTGGGGCTCCGATGGGTGCTCCGATGGGGGCATTGATGTATCTACGGAAAGGGGTCGCAGTGGGGGCGGGGGGCTTTGTTCTCGCCGCTCTTCTCCGAGACCCGGCGGGTTCGCCCGGGCGGCGGGTGAATCTGGCAGAGGACAGGCTCTGGCCTCTGCGGACGCCCGGGGCTCGGGCGGCGCTTTGTGAGCGACGGAAGGGGCGAAGGGGAGGGGTGGAGCATCGCTGGGCTCTTTTGAAATTAAATTGCTAAGAATCAGGTTGTCTCCAGGATTTTTATCTGGAGTATAGAAAAGAAGATAGAAACTCGAAGTTTGTTCCAGTTTGTCTTCCTCCTGCTCCCGAATTCTGAAGCTCTCAGCCTTGCCTGCAAATGCAGGAGCCTGAGGAGAGGGAGCGCCTCTCTTTTCCTCTCTCTTAATCTCTCTCTCTCCTCCCTCCCTCTCCCCGTGGACAGAGTCACCCCCGCCCGCACCTTCATCCCACTCACTTCATTGGACTATCTCAGGAATCCAGTACATATTCAACAAAACACTAAACGACCATAGCGCTCCACTTCACTCGTTCACAGCATTACGCGACTAACTTACATCAAGAATAGGAGAGCTAGAGAGTGTCTTGCTAGTCTTAATATAATTAAAATGCACCAGTCCTGTTCTTTCCCAAGGATGTGAGAGGGAAAGCGTTTGGACCTGGCGCTGAAGGTCAATAGGTCAACGTGTTTATGAGATCACTTTAAGCTCTCCTCATCCTAGTCCTTACTGGGAATTCGGGTGAGAGGAAATAGCTTTCGAGATTAATTTTCATAACATTAAACATAAGACTCCTCACTCTCTACTCTCTTTGAATGGAAACGCCTACGTTAATTTCCAAAAGTCTAGTGACCCAGAGGAGCCCTAACTCCCCTTCCCTGCACTGCTTGCTCCTTACCATCCTGGGAATGGGGGAAAAACCCTGGAATCAGTGGCGGCAGAACTGAGCACCCTAACAACTTCTGATTACAGAGGAGGGGGGTGGAGAGATGGAGGAGAGAAATGGAAAGGGGAAAAAAAAAAACATTTGTGTTCATTTACACATTTCCTGTGCAGAACAAAAAAGTCCCACGATCAGCAAAAGAAGTCTCTTCCTCCAAAATAGCAGCCAAAGAGGGAAAATTAGAATATGCATAAATTCCTTCATTTTCATTCGCACGGAGCATGATTTCCGGCAGATTTGTGTTTAAACTGCTCGATTAATCCCAATTTCTG
Source organism: Pteropus vampyrus (assembly GCF_000151845.1). Classification (NCBI taxonomy): domain Eukaryota; kingdom Metazoa; phylum Chordata; class Mammalia; order Chiroptera; family Pteropodidae; genus Pteropus; species Pteropus vampyrus. The sequence goes on along the minus strand of NW_011889368.1, from coordinate 447,561 downwards.
AAAAAGCGTTTTACTTAGCATCTTCCTAAAACTCACCTAAGGAATATTGCTCTCCTCTCACTATTCTGTTTTGAAGCTTCCCTCTTCCCTATTCTCCAACCACCCATGAGAATTTCTTTGATAAGACTGTAACTTTACTTTACCTGTCCATTATTTTCTTTTCAAAACTAGACTGAGGCATTGGACTATAAATACAGGCTGGCTGCTAGCTGTGAAGCCATGGCTGCAAATGAGAGCCTAGTGGAAAGGACACGTTTTTGAAATGTGTACTTAAAAGAGGGTAAATAAACATGATGGGACCAATAGACTTTTGCAGTTCCTCTCATGGCATGGAATTCTTTCGTATTCTACACAAGCCATATCCTTTCACCACTAGCGATAGGTAGGATGCTTGGAAATGTCTACCCTCCAAATCTTCCTCCTCCACATGTTTAAGGAGCATGATAGACAATCACACAACCCTATTCAAAAGAGTATTACTCTTCATAAATATTCAGAGTGTCAGTCCATTAAATCCTTGCACAGCCCATTACTAAAATGTTTGCTTTGCCACTTGTGCAACAGATCTGGCTGTATCTGCCTTGAAAATTCTTTGTTGGAAAAGAAATGTTAGCATCTTTTGAAGCCATTCTTTTTCTGAAATATCATTGCTTGACTTGGGCTTACTTCTTCTGTCTTGAAATTGCATATATTTCTTTTATCTAATAGTAGGATGTTAGTATTTTAAAAATAAAATTACTATATCATGGTTTACTGAAAATGTATATAGATCTTAATTCCACTCACCCCTAAATTCCTTGTATATCCCAAGAGAAAGAAACCTAGATTTACTTCATAATAAAATCTAAACAAAATGTAGTGGTTCTGGCTTTCCTTCAGTGTTTACAGATCACAAATAAACCCCAATTATTGGTGGTCAAAAAGTTAGAAATCTTAATATTTGCTTAATATATTTAGTTCTTAGTTTCTACAAAATAAACATACATATTTGAACTATATGCAGTATTATATATATGATACTTCAGATATGCATAAGCATTTAAATATCTAGTTTATGTTGTTTAAAGACAAGATATTTGAATAGAAAAGCCTATTTTGTTAAATGGGTGCATAAACTGAGTGCACATGAATGTCTGCATGACTTTTCCTACTTTATGAAATAACTGCTTCTGTTATTTTACTTTCTGTCAAATATTTCCATTACAAACGTATTAACTTTCTTTTGGTTAAGCATGTCTCCAATGACTCAGAGGTTCTCAGTTATATACAATTAAAGCCAAAGTGTTTGAAAATAAATTCTTAAAAGGTATTTGAGGGAGGCATATAACAGGATCAAGGGCCACTTTTATTGGCATTGTTTACTTCTTTTAATTATTGAAACAAACGATAGTTTTTTTTTTTTAATCAGAGGAACAATTCAAACACATAAAGAATAACAATAACTGAGATTAGTGTCCTTTAAGAATTATTTTAATTAGAAATGGATTTTATATGGAAAGCTCCACTTTGAGTTCAGGTTGCAGAACTGTACTTCCAGAAGAGTTGAACTTCATAGTTATTAATTACTATTAGTGCAAGGAGAAAGCCTGAAGAACGGGGCAATATATGAAGTCACCTTTCTTCTGTTGCAGATTAAGCATCATCTCAGTGAATTTATCCCTAGAAATGAAAGTTCCTCATTCTTTGCTAATCTGTAGTGAAATAATATTCTCATGAACTGGAATATTTCCATACTTTTTAAAGTAAAAAGACTAAATCAGTGAAAGGTGAAGAGGTAGATGCACGTACAACCAGCAGGGAAGTTGCGTCCTTCTTTTATTCCCTCCCTTTCTTTCTTCAACTTCTGTTTGGTTTATTATGGACTATGTGTGTATGTGAGTTTAAAGATAATATCTAAAGGAAAAAGTTTTCTAGAGGACAAAGCTGAGTATTGACAGTTATGCTTTTTTGTAATTTGTTTTTTAACAGCATACAGACCTTATTTTCTCATAAATTTTCAGGGCTCCATTAATTTACGGGAAAACAGAACAAAGCAAAAATATTTAATAGTTATCCTTCCTTGCTCCCAAACTTTCCTGCTATAGCTAAGGTCCTTCTCCATTTGGCCCTAGCCGTTGGGCTGCCAAGGAATTTCTATCTCAGCCTCTATTTCCCTCTTACAACCGACCTTCCTCTCCTAATCAGCTTTCTTTCCTCTCCACAGTTGAAGGCAGTTATCAAACAACCTGCTTTAACTCCTGACAAAACATTGAGTCTAGTTCCTTCTCCACTTGATTTTTATTTTTTTCATTTCTTTTTTCTTTGTGGGGCCACTGGGGGCTCAGGAGATGGGGAGAACATGGATTGGGCTGAGAGAAGAGTTAGATTCCTACAGATACCGACTCACTGGCAGATTCTTTCCAGCTCTAGCCTCGGGAACTGGTGGCTATTCTCACACCTAAAATGATAATCTTGGAATGTTTACAATTGACAGAAGCACCTCTCCCTCTTCCTAAGGTATTGAACTTAGCTTTACTATCTAGATCACCACCAGTTACATCTTTAACCTGGTCTCCTCCCTCCACTTCTACTCCCTTCACTTTATTGTCCCCTTTCTCCAAAGAAATTAAAAGAATTCATTCTAGGGGACCTAATTCCTAATTTTTGTGTCTTGCACTATGGGCTGAGTTTCTCAAGGCCACTGTTCTCTTTGGACTTACAGGAACCTCATAACTGAGGTACTTTCCTCATCTCAAACTCCTCAGCTCCAAGAACATGATTCCCAAATATGACAGCTTGCCTATTCACCAACAGATCTCCAGCCAGAGGCATCAGGTCCTTCCACTCAAGAATCCCCTTCCATTTTTGTCTCTGCTCCCAGTCTCCTTCCCAGGTTGATTTACTCTTGAATGGTGCTCAAGGGGAACATGCCCATTGCAATGAAGAGGAGCGGGTACAAAAGTATTCATTAAAACGTACCATTAAAAAGACCTACCATATTAAACCAAGGGCGTCTTATTAGAACACCAGAGTTGGTGCCAGAAAGATCACCCACCTAACCAGCAAAACAAGAAATCCGAGGAATGCCTAATTGTAGCCATGAAACACAAATTTCATCATTCTGAAGCCAAAGAAATTATTTTAAAATTGTTTCTGCTATTATTGTTTGCATTATTACCATTAACGTTTTATTCTTGTTATTATTGCTGCAGATTTTATTTTATTTGTGTTGTTGTTGCATCTATTATACTATTCAACAGAAGTTTAGGAACATTAGTCAGATTAATTAGTTTATCAGTAATTTAAAGCTGAAAACTAGTAATTAAGCCAAAAACTAAAAATGATCAGGGATGATTCATATGTATGTAGGATTCGGGAGGAAGAGAATCTAAATTTTGGGTATAAAATTTGGCAGCCGTGAAATAAACAGGACTTGGGGATCAGAAATATGATATTTGAAGTATTCTTAGTCACTCAATCTCTCCCTCTCCTCCATATTTAGCTAAGATCATTCTGTGATTTTCTTGATAGAGGAAAAAAATTAAATTTGTTTTTGTTGACAGAGAACAAAGACCCCATGCTTGTTTTTCATGTGATTTGCATTTGCACGTGGATTCCCTCTGCTTTGGATCGTCCAAATGTCTAAGATCATTCCCCTCCAAGTTTGCCTCCTTCATCTCTTTGCTCTTTTTAAGCACACCTCACTAAAGAGGGTGCATCACATAAGACAGGTATACAATTTCAGCCCTTTCCACAGACAAGTTCCATAGAATATAAATTCAATAATGCAATTCTCTCCACAACAAGCTCTCTGCTCTCTTTCAAATATAATTAATGTTTTGATAGTGTAGTTCTTTAACTACATATATATACACAAAAACAGACGCACCCTCTAGCTTTGCTGTTTATGCATCTAAAACAAATGGATGTGGTTATTTCACTGACTCCTAAAATTCCTCAACTTAGCCCACAGAGAAGAAATCTGTTTAGGGAATAACTACACAGTCTGTTGTATGCCCAGAAATATTTAAAACAATAAAAAATGCAAGCCCCTGCTTTTTGATAGTCATTTTTTGTCAAATTTCCTAGAAAATAAAGGCTATTCTGAATTGATATTCTGACACAGACATTCACTAGAAAGCAGTTAAAATCAACAAAATCACTGTCCTAAACTACTGGTTGTCTTTTCCAAGTGTTGATGATGGATACTGAATTTCAATACTTTCCATTTTAAAAGTCAGTTGGGGCTAAACTGACACAAATGTCTAAAAACCAGCAACCTTAATAATAAAACTATGACTTCCATTAGAAATTGCTCACTCCATCAAATACCTCAGTTATATGTTTTAGATGGATTAATTCATTTAATTGCAATCGGTTGTATATTGACATTCTTATGTAAAATAGATGGTCAAAAAGACTGACAGATACGTAGATGACAATATGGCCAGTAGGAACTGAGTGATCAAATGCTGCTGAGTTTCCATATTCAAGTGTACCCTACCCCTAATATTTCTACAAGCTGATTACAATTATCAGAGGACAAATAACCTTTCAGACTGTAGGACTTGATATGTTTTTAGTCTTTAATAAAGAAAATGATAACATATAATACTTAATCCAATCAAAATATAAACCTTAATCTTCCTATATTGTTTTTTTAAAGAAGCCAGTTATTTGGAACCAACACGCTGATTTTGAAGCATCTTGGCCATTTTGTTTGATTTGTGAATGTATATAAGGTGCTAGCAGAGGAAACATTTTACATATCTCTCCACAAATTTTTTAGAGGAGACATGTAAAAGGGAGTTTTTAAAAAAATCTGTCGAGGTTTTATTTTTTTACTCTTCGTGTGGTTTTTGATGTTTGGAATTATAAAACAAGATTAAAAATGAGCAAGGAAAGAGCACATGTTGCTGATTTTAAGTAGATCTTTTAACTGGATGGGAAAGAAGCAGAAATATTTCCCCAGTGTGGTTGTGCAAAAATAGCAGGGGGTGGGGCGGGGAGTAGGAGACTATGACTTGTGAAGAACTCACTTGTACTTTCTGTTATTGTTTTAGATGGCGGCCCATCAGGGTTCCTTTCCCATTACTTTCCTCCAAACTGTTTTCCTTGAAAGCATAAATGTGGAAACTACTTATCCATTCATTCCCTCAGAGGCTAACATAAACAGCAAATATTTTAGTTAAATTCAGAGATTGTTTTAGTACAGGACCAAATTACCAATCCTAGTTGATTAAATGCAGTTAACTTGACATTTGCCTCTATTGAGCTATAAAATATATATATAGGTAAGATTTTTACAATATCGATAAGCAGCGTTGTGTGAGCTATCAAAAAAAAAAATTCTCAGACTTTTTATATTTGTTCTGATTTCTTCCCTATTTTCCTTTTCCTTCCATTTGTTTTTGAGGCAATGACACGACTACTTCTCTGGTTCTCAAATGAGGTTCTGTTTGGCTCAGATTAATGTTAAAGAAGATCACATATATGGTTAGAAAATATTGTTATTTTTCTTTAATGGGGAAAATTGGACTCCCGCGTGTCAGATCCGTGGTTTTCCGAGGGGCAATGGAAATGGTACTGACATCACTTTGCACTTTAACAATCGGATTTGGTCAGAGTACAAGTTGTTTGTTTAACCCGACAGCTCGGTGCACCCCGTCGCACGCTTTGCACACTCATTAAAACGATTATTCACGACCTGTCGAGTGTTTTCGGGTTCATTCACAGGAAAGGCTTGGTGCAAGCAAGAGCAATTCAAGTCAACACTGTCCACTACCCTGATGCACGTGAGGACGAGCTGGTACGTGCATAAAAAGACGGAGGGAGGGGTGGAAGAAGCACGCCCTAGCTATAAATCCTGTTCGTCCGATGCTCTGGAATCTCAATCCCAAAAGAATGCCAAGTGCTTGGTCCTAAAAGGCCATGGTCCTGTGCTAACTTCAAGGGCTTGGCATAGGACACAAAATAAACTCAAAGCTCTCCTCCCTCCGTTCATCCTTTCAACCCTCTGCAAAGCTTGAGGTCCCCCGGCTTGCGCACCTTCTGTCAGCAGCCACGGGACTGCGAGGCTCCACCTCTCACAGCGCAGATGCTGAGGTTAAGTAGTTTCAGGAAAACTCGCCAGGGTGAGGAGATTAATTCCTTTTCCATCTCCCAAGACCCTTCCGTCTTCAAGAAAGAATTCGGTTAATTTCCCTCCCAATATTCCTCTCAAATACTAGAAGGTGTGGGGGAGTCAAGAAATGGTAAATAGAACTATAAACTGTCTTTGGTAGATGTATTCCAAATGATTAGCAAGGAAATATTCATCGCCCAAACTGCAAGAAAACTCTTACAAAATGAGGAGTAAATAGCCCTTGATAAATTAAGCTATTTTATTTTTTCAATTTCCAAGTCACCTTTCAACATTTTGTAATGACAATAAGAGAAGCACAAATTCAAACGCTTGACAATCTCCTGCTATTGCCTTGTACTTATAAGACACACCCTGTGGTCTTTAGTTGTCATATTTATTCAAATGAGCCCTGATACATAACATTCACATATGAGCTATTAGTTCAAGAGAAATGCCTGTCATTATAAGGTATGATGGTACACGTACACTAAATAATAGACTGGATGAGTGTATGTATTTAATATGTACCGAAGAACTCTGGAATATCCTGTTCAGCATAAGTACACCTGGCATAACTTAAGAGTTGACAGATTTTAAAACAAGGTCATTTCTATATTTGAATCCTGCTGCTCCTTGATTTTTCATCTACAGTATTAGTAAACCCAGGGACCACCTTATTGTTATGAGAGTAACCTAGTCGTGCCAATGGAAAAAGAACAAGGGCTTATTCATCAGTTTCATTCTATCATATCTGATATCATAAAATTATGTTTTTCTATTTTACTGAAACACATCAATACTATATATGAAGAGAAGAATGGAAGTTTTCAAGTAGCATGAGGTTTTAATCAGAAACAATTTCCTAATTGCTAAAAAGTAAGTGCGAATAAGTAATTTCGAAAACTCTTTGGGTTGCCATAATTCACTACCTGGTTTACTTAAAATTGATCTGTCAAGTGTGTTTCCTATAAAAGCGCTTCATTAAAGCCAACCTGTGATAATAATCAAGAGGCAGATGCTGAAATATGTAAGTAAATAACCGAAAGCCTCTGCATAAATAAACAAATCAATGCAGTAATAGACAACACTATCGATGTAGGAATGATCGATTTTAGTCTTCTAACCTGCAATCAGAGCTCAAAATGCATAATTAAAAGTATATATTTCAACTCTACTAATACTACTACTACCGGAATAAATAATGAACAAGCTCTGCTGCCAGTTCTACCTGATTCTATTTCGTTCTATCTAAAGTACTTTTGATGGTGTGGGAGGAGTACTCTACTTTTTCTAAGAAAGCTTTGCCAACTTTAAAGCTACATCACTAATTATAAAAATTATAAAAAGTATTAAATAATAAAATTATTACCTTATTCTTGATCTGAATTTTCAACCTTCATCATAGCCTCTAATTATTCATTCAGCACATTTTAATAGAAAAAACACACAATAGTGCTCATTATTTTTAAAGATTTTTTTCAACTACCATAATATCTTCAGGTTTAAAGATTCTTTGGGCCTTTTGTTAAAACAAATGAGAAAAGTGTCATTTCCTTACTATACCCTGGAAGCTCTCAAGCCTATGACTGCATATGCAAGCAATCTGAAACAAGGGGCGGGGAGAGCATCTGCGCTATTCCAAAATTGTTTCATATAATGATTGCAAAACAAACAAGTGTCTGACTCAAAGAAATAAATATACTTTGGATTTCTAGAAATTCATATCTAAAACAACATTTCAGATTTTGCTTAAAGTTAAATTTCCTTTTTGAGAATATTTATCCCTGGAGGACAGAATTAATTTAGATTAGCAAGCACCGGTATATGATGAGTTTGAGTATTTAGGTTTTGTAGAGTAATGAAAATATGGTGTTCATATTTTTTTCTTAATCAACAAAGATGCTTATTTACATTCATCTTTGAATTAGTGTGGTCCTCTGAAGCACAGGCCTCTAGAAGAATTTGTTTATGAAATTCAGCTTCTTTGAAAGTGATTTCTCTTACATATCACCAGCACATAAATATTGATTTTGATTATTTTCACATTTTTATGTGACCAAGCATTCTCTTTGACTCTTCTCTTTCCCATCTAGGGAAAAGAATTCAGGGGCAACCAGACCAAAATAGAAAATATCATCAGTTATTGTTTAGGGCTAATTTAACAGATAATTTAACTTCCAACAACAATGATCAGGTCACTGTTTCAGAGCAATGAGGAAATGAAAGAACTGAGACAACTCTCCCTAACCCCACTACAGATTTTACTCTTCCTGCTCAATGGAATCAACAAAACCTGCTCATACAGACGTGGAGGAAGATATGTTAGCACCTTAAATACATTCTATTCCAAGGATAAGACAATAAAAGGGGAAGGAAAGCGGGAATAAAACTGAAGAAGACGGCCCCAATGCGGGAGTGCTACCTGGGTAGGAAAATTAAGCCTAAAACAAAAATGAATATCCCAACATGTCTGGCAACTGAACACTCTTTTCATTCGGACGCGGACACAAATCTCCAAATCTTGCAAGTGAAATGTGCTTTCCTCCCGTGCAGCTCTTCAGAAAGACCGAAGACCAGGGCAAGAAGATCATATATGTCAGGTAACAGACCAAGAAAAGAACGTGGGGCATTTTATCTTCCCTCTTACTTCCACAAACATAATTTTGAGTTTAAATGACTTTTCTGATTACGACAATTTCAAAATTGCTGCCTACCTCAAGTTTTGATAGAGGGCCAAGTGAGGATGATGTTGAAGCGTCGAATTGGGTCTTATGGGGAAGGGGGACCGTCGGAAGTGGATGAGCTCTATTCTCCATCGTCCTTTCCTTCCCGTTGTCTTTCCAAGGTTGAAGACCACCACCTGAGAATCTACAGACACAGGAGGCTCTGCCCACCCAAACCCCTGCCTCTCTCTCCCCAACGCAGAGCCACCCTTTGTGCTAAAAGAGCTCCTACCTCAAGGCTACCTCTTCTAAACTCTTCACCTTGGACCACAGGCTTGGGAAGAAAAGGAAAATGGGATTGAAAGCGAAATGGAAGAGGAAAGTGTAATGTAAAGGAGAAAAGATGTCTATTACAGAGAAAATGGTTTTATCAACTAATAGATAAGTGCTGAGATCTGAAATCGTACCAGGTAAACAAAAGAAACAACTTTTAGGGAAAAGGGAAGTGGGGAGAGAATACAGAAGAAGAAGAAGAAAAGAAAAAGGTGGGGAAGCGCGCCAGCCAAGGTTCTGGAGTCAGTTTTCGTGGCATCAGCCAGTGTGAGCTACTGAACTCAAAGCTCTGCTTGTCCTGGGCAAGAGCGCCCTCACCTTGCTGCTCCCTGCGCAGCGCCGGCCTTCGCCTCCGCCCGAATCTCAGCCGCAACGTCGGGAGAGCGCCTCTCCACCCCGGCTGCAGCGCCGCCAACGCCGCCCAGACTCAGCAGCCGAAGTCACTTTTCTAACATGATTCCGAAACTCAAGAAAACAACGCTGCCGGGTCCCTGCCTCCACGACATCAAGTCCTGCCTTCGAACTCCTCTCTGACTTTACCCAGGAGTCCCTGAGGCGCCAGGAAGGCTAATACGAAACTACAGCGGAGGCCCCAAATTCGCTTCGGACCAAGCCAACCTGTGTCTGGTGCGCTCGCAGCCACTCTTGGGACAGCCAGGCTCCCGAGCTTACACCGTTGTCCCCTAAGTGTGCATTAAGAATCAATTATTTGCCTGAGATTCCCAAAGCCGGGAACAGGGATATTCCCAGCAGGGACAAAGTCAAACCCAGAACAGTGCTCATTTCCCTAGTCTTTCGAACAAGCAGAAGAGAAGCCTTCCACCCCGGTCCCACACTGCATTCTACCTGAAGCAGTTCCCCTAAATCCGGCGAGGAGTGGGGTGTTAGGGGGCAGGGCTCTCCTGACCCAGGCCACAGAGCTGCAGTCGGAGGGCCAGCTCTGGGAAAGGTTGGTGATATTAGTGTGAAAACGGAGAGAAGGGGCGTTCTAACCTCCACTCCCCACCCCCACCCCCCAAAAAAGGAAAAGAAAAAGAACTTTAGAGTGAGACAAGTCCTTGGCTCAGGAGCAAAGAGCTTTTTCTCAAATAGGGAGAGCAAATACCTATGGGTTTGAACATTAAGAAAGTCCAGTTAGGATAATCTTGCAGCTACGGTTAAACTCATAAATCATATTTCCACGAAATAAATTACTTTGCACTTTGAGATCTATTTCAGTCTCTCACTGTTCCTTTTCCATATAAATTCGTCTCATTTCCCTTCATCACTCTTTCCAAGTCCCTCTTTGCCATGTGTACATCTCTTTACTTAGGGATCCACTGTGACTGTCTGCCGACCTAGAAAAAGCATGCATTCCTTCAGCTACTTCCGTTGATAGCACGCCCCACTAAAGAAATTTTTCAAAAAAAAAAAAGTAAAAAAGGAGCACTTTAGCCCCGGACCTCAAAGTCGCGGTTTAAGCCTCAATCAAAAGCAGTCAGGCGTAGCCCTCCTCCCCTACGAAAATCACTTTCACTTACCCATCTTGGGGTAAGAGCGCTTCCAGTCCTTGTCTTTTTCCTCAGCATCCTTCGGACAACCTCAGGCAGTCTTGTGTGGAGGAAAAAAACAGATAGAAATCGGAAGGGAGAAAACAGACTCAAAATGTAGCACACCACATATTCCCCGGAGCCACCTTGGCCTACATCCTCAGGACAAGGTCCGGGTGAACCGACTGCTACAGTGGGGTAAAGGTTGGTTTGGGGGCCGAAAACTAAGAGGTGAATTAACTTCTGGTGGTTGGGGGAGGGGAGGCTCTGGAGAGGGGGTAGTGAAGGGGTAATGATTGGGATGAGAAAAAAAAAGCCTTAAAAGAGGGGGGGAGCACGCAAAAGAAAATCGAGAACAAAGTACTGTGAAAGATAGCGCCTTTGAACTCTTACAGGTAGGTAGTTCTTAGAATGCAGACGCGTGTGTGCGCGCGAAAGGAGAATCTAGATGACCCCCATCCTTTCCATGTCTCCAGGATCTGGCTTCAAGTAGAAGAAAAAAAAAAAAAAAGACAGGAGAATTTTAATTCAAGTTTCACCTACCCCGTTTGTTGGAATGGCTGAGCAGATTTTCATGTTGGAGAGTTCCATCTGTCTGGCAGAAGCTGGAGTGGTGTTGGGGGCAGGTTATCTGGTGAAGTAGGAATGTACAGGAACCCCGCCCTCTAGGCACAGTTACACAACCCCAGCAACCCGTCTCAGCCAGCTCTAATGATCTTCACCTTCACCCTTTGTTAGCCTATTTCTCCAACTGGCATTTAGTCCTAAACACAACCAGCCACTTTAGCTATTCATAAAATTAATTTCCCCAAAGCAAAATTACTTCCATACATTCAAATTCCTCAACAATGCTGTAGAAAATACACTTTAAAAATATATTTACAGTTCTAAATATATTTGATTTATCCACCTACTTGGGTGAAATATCCACCAACTTAAATATATTAGTAATCAATATACTACAAGACTCATTGTTTTGTACCTCTCTATCCTTAATTTTATGCAAGTCATAAAAACCAAATGAAATCTTCCATGATCATATTTGTATTAAATCTTGTTAGTTCTGGACTTTGTTCACTTGGTTTTCAATTCTGTAACAAGCTGAAGAAACATAGTTGGAAGAATCCTTTCAGTGCTCTATTTTAATTAAATCACTTTCTCAAAGTTTTATATTAATAATTTGTATTAACTTTATACCAAATTCAAGTAAAGTATTTTAAACCTGGAATAAACCATAATTTGGGGTTTCAGTTTAAGTCATGATCACTTTCAGTTCCAAAATCTCAAAAAGAGCAACCTTCATCTCATTAAAAAGTTATAAGTATGAAAGAAGAAAAGCTTCAAAAAGTTTTGAAGTATTTTTTTGGCATAAGCTAATTTTAACTGGCAAAGATTAGTGACAACATATATCAACACAACATTACAACCAATTTGTTGCAAAAAAAAAAAAATCTATTAAATGCCATGCTAGACTGTCGTGTGTTTTTGAAGACGATAATTTAAGGGATGATAGGACAGATCGAGATAAATAAAATGTTCATATTGGGTTGCTAGAGGCCTGCACAAAGTTCTTTCTCTGTTTATACCCCTTTGTACCTAATATACCTATTAAACAAGCTATTTTTACTTCTAATTACATGCGTTATGTATGTACCTTGGACATGTATCCGAGTAGGATTTCCACTCCAGTCCTTAGTTCCTATGAATTTAAAGAAGTAAATTTTACTCTTGACCTCAAAGTATGACATTTGCCACTGAGATTCTATTTCTTGATCATGTAAATAAATCCTTATCACAAATAAATATAGCTATTTAATATGGCCAGAAAAAATACTCAATGGGGAAAATTTTCTTCTGTATCTATGTTCCTTTATCTCAATATGAGTTCAACTTTCCTTTCAACTTCTGATAGGCAAAAAACTATATTTCTTCTGTGCCAGTACATTCTCATTCCACAAATAAAATCTATGGTAAAAGCAAACAATACATCACCTTTTTCAGTCAAAACATGCATTTCTTTGAGCTGTTTGGTTTCACACATGTGTAGAGGGGATCTCCTTTGCCTACCCTCAGCCACTTGGATTCTATCACTATTTTTAATATCGGCCATAAATTCGGCTTCTAAACCAATTTATTTGTGGCATTTTCTTTCACGCTTCATTCTGAAAAACTGTTAAATTTCATGAAACTTCGACCTTTGGTGAAACCGCTCTCATGTGAAGAAAATAAAATAATGCTAAGTCTGCTTAAAGGAAATAATTAAACTAGCTGTCTTAGTCTATTTTGGTCTATTTCCTATTTGTGTATATTTGGTTCCAAGTCTTTTAAATTTCCTTTATCTTTCTTTCTTAGATCTCTCTCTCTGTCTCTCTCTCTCTCTCTCTCTCTGTCTCTCTGTTCAAAGATCCTTTTTCTTTTCCTCTCCTTCTCTTCTATCTCTCCATTCACAAGCCACCCATCCCCATATTTCAATATTAACTATTTTCTATTTCTATTTCAAATCTATCTGAGTCACCTTGCTTCTCTCCTAGGCTTTCCCCCCACCTCAGCAACTCTCTAAGTGTTTGCCGATAACATCTTGGAGACAGATTATTTTTCATTGGGCCCATTGTAAGAAGTAGCCAGCTTATTGCATTACTGCAGAACACATTTCAGACTATACAATTGTAACAAATGAACAACTTGTCCTCCACGGACTCACCACAGGATCCAATTAGTTACTAAACCTTTTACTTAGGTTTTCTAATTATTTTCTGGAGTCATAGCAATTGGGCTGCTGAAACAATTAAAAATGTTTTCATTTTGTTTTAGATTTATATATATGCATATATATGCATGTATATGTATATTGCAAGTTAAAATTATGACTGTAAGCGAAACAAATCCCTAGATTATACATACATATATAAAAGGGAATCGAATACCTCTAAATTGTAAAAATGAAAATGAGAGAGGCATTTTACTTCTTCTGAACATCTAGAATTTTAAATTGTTATAATTTAAAAATAAAATATAAACATTGATCTGCAAGTCATTACAACAGGTGATCACTTCAGCAAAATCTATATTGCAACTTCAGCACATCTTTATTAGAACTCTTTCATTGTGGGTAAACAGCCACAAAAATAAATGCTGACTTAGAAAGTATAAATACAAATATTTAAACAAAAATATTTGCAGCATTCATAGTGCAAATTGTACCTGAACTGAAGGGCTCTGTGTGTCTATATATATTACACATGAGTGCATTATATTCGCTTCTATCTAACCATATACATATATTTATAATTTTCCAAGTGCTATAAACGAGATACCTGAAACAAAATATATAAAAAGCATTCTATTAACTGATTTGAAAATAATCATAAGGTAAATAGCTATGCACATAAAATTATCTTTTTGCTGTATATCTACAGAAACTTAAAGATATCAGCTGAAAAGCCTATGCTTTGTTTAAAGCTAGTGTTTATTAAATAGCCTGCTCCTTGTAAAATTTGATTCCACAATGGAAGAAAATAGGATTTTCATTTTTAAAGTCTCAATTCAAATGAAAGGAGCAGTTTAAATTTTAGTGGGCTGAAAAAGCCTTTGAGTTCCCTGGAACTTTAATGGTCTTTTAAAAATTAGCTCTACTTAATAAAAGAGACAAAGGTATCAAGATATATATGAATTTAGCCTATTTTTTATTTCTGTGTGTTCATAGTAAACATTTTTGTAAGTGACAAACACGGGCATATGACCACAGTATCACAATCAAGAAATTTTAAGACAACATTAACAATCACTCAAATTTATGCGGCATTTGCGCAACACAGGTTACATATTTGCAAGGTTTACCTATAAGTACAATAGGTATTAACATTTCACTACATTTAGAAAAAATAAAAGTGACCTGTTAGTGACCACATACATCAAAATATACACAACACAAACTGAAGGCAATCATTAATTTTGTCCCCTTCCAATTCATTTGAATGGGCAGTGCTGCCAACTGAAACAACTTTCCTTTTTTTGTTTGTTTGTTTTTTTAATACTTAGTATACCAAGTGCATTTTCCTAGAACCCAATCTTTGGTCTAAAAGTAAACAAAAGAAAAAAAAACAGTTTTTTAAAGAAAAGGACAAAACAATAAATGGCCAAAATAATTCCTTGGGCACCTTTACTACGAATGCTTCTTAAATACAAATTACAGTTTAACATTTAAAAACTCTCCCCATAATTTAGGTTGTTCTCAAGGTCTGCGTCCACCATCTAGATCCATGATAACTTATAATACTGCACACATGGAAATCTGGTGGCTCTTAGAGATAGACTTGTCAGGTTTGAATGAAATGGTAAAGCAGTCACTATTTAGATACACATTCTACTATAATTTTGACTTCCAAACCTCATATTCTACAATGTATTCTCCCCACATTGCACCTCGCTGACACTCCACACCTTGTTAGAATAATAAACAACCCTAAAGACTGAACAAACGTACAGAAATGAGGGGGGGGGCTTAATAAAAAATACCTGGACTTATTTTTTTAATTATCATTTACAATGCAAATGTGTGTAAAACGTTCACTTACAGTCTGGTCCCAGGGATGTTAATGTATTAAAGGGTTGGAAGAAGACCCCTGATTTTGATGTGTGAAATAATCAGACAGTCCCCCGGACAGTCCCGTCGTGAAACTTGGCAAAGAGGGTCTTAAAGACTCACAGGGCAGGGTCGAGGGGGCCTGCGGAGACGTGGAGGACGACGCGGCCCGGGCGCTCATGGACGTGCTGCTCTGCGAAGTCATTGACGGGTGCGGGACATGGGGGAAAAAGTAACTGGTCTGGCCCGCAAGCAGGTTGACCGAGCAGGGGTTGAGCGAGTAGGTCCCGGAGCAGGGCACCGACAGGCCGCAGGGCACCGAGGCCGCGAGCGCGGCGGCCGTGAGGTGGTGCGTGGCGTACGGGATCTCCCCGTTGACCAGCCGGTCCACGCTCAGGCCGTTGGCCGTGGAGAAGGAGTGGTTGTTGCCCAGCGAGTTCTGAGTCAACACGGAGCTGTAGGGCATGGGGTGGCTGGGGTAGGCCGACGTGGTGCCGTTGTAACTCAAAGTGCTGCTGGCGCGGGGGTGGTGCAGGGACAGGAAGGGCGACATGGGCCAGTAGAGGGAGCCGGCGCGGTCCATGAAGGTGAGGCCGGTGGAGGTGAGGCGCGCCCCGCGCTTGAAGGCCAGCTTGGCCCGCGACGTGGTGGAGCGGCGCCGCAGCTTGCCCGTGGTGCCGCCGATGAACACGTCGTCGCTCGACGGGTCCAGCATCCAGTAGTTGCCCTTGCCCGGGTCGTCGTAGTGGCGCGGCACCTTCACGAAGCACTTGTTGAGGGACAGGTTGTGGCGGATGGAGTTCTGCCAGCCCTGCTTGTTCTCGCGGTAGTAGGGGAAGTTCTTCATGATGAACTCGTAGATGCCGTTGAGCGTGAGCCGCTTCTCGGGGCTCTGCCGGATGGCCATCATGATGAGCGCGTTGTAGCTGAACGGCGGCTTCTCGTACTTGCCGTTCTTCTTCTCGCCCTCCTTGCCCCCCTCCCCGTCCTTGCCGCCCTCGCCCGCCCCCTTCTTCTCCTCCCCCCCGGCGCCGGCGCCCTTCTCTTTCTCG
>NW_011889368.1:425461-430853 GCF_000151845.1 Pteropus vampyrus | reverse complement strand
GGCAGCGGCACTGAGCGCTCCGGCAGCAGCGCAGTTGGACCGCAGGCTCCGGCGCTGGCAAGTCATGTAGCAAAAGCAGCAACCACCCCTCAGGAATTAGAAGAAGAAAAAAAAAAGGAAAAGAAAAAAAGAAAGAAAGAGAAAAAAGAAACAACCACCGCCCCGGGGGTGAAGCTCCCTCGCTCCCAACTCTACTTCTTGGTCTCCCCCCCCCACCCCCCGCTCCCCCCCCCTGCTGCTTCCTCCTCCTCCTCCTCTCGCAGCAGCAGTCACAGCAGCAGCAGCAGCAGCCCAAAGGGGGGGAGAGCCGGGCGGCGGGCGGGCGCGTCCCGGAGCGGCCGCGGCGAGGCTTGGGAGACAGCGATCGAGGCGGCTATAGCCACAATTAATTTTCCGAGCTACAGGCGCACACTAGGGCTGTAAAAAAATTTTTGGTTTAACCTTTCCTACCGCTGGGCCAATCAGAGCCGGCGGCGTGCGGGAGCGTCTCTCCCGCCGTCGACCAATCGGCAGGCCCAGGCCCGCCCACCCCCGCCCCGCCCTCCGGCTCCCGCCCCCTCTGGTGCTCGCCTCCCCCTTTCCGCGGGCCTCGGCCTCGCGGCCGCGCGGAGCCACGTAAGGATACGCCGGCGGGAGCACGCTGCGCCGCGGCCCTTCTGTGCGCCCCCTGCGCCCCCTCGGCCCGGCGGGGCCGCTCAACCGAAATTCCCCTCTCAGGGCCGATATCGTCCATTGCCGCCTCCCTTCTCACTGCGTCGGGTCATTTTCGTTTGCGCGTCTGTGTCTGTCCTTATTAAAGTTGGTATCCAATTTGATTTTTAAAAGCGGGGGCGGCGGCGGCGACGGTGGTGGAGAGGAGAGTGGGAGCGCAGGGAGAGGATGCAAGGAGAGGGCAGGAAATGGAGGAGGAAGAGGCGAGGCACTACTTTCCCGGGTTGGCTCTGCAGGTCAGGTCCGGCATTTCAGAGCCCGCAGGAAAAATTGTGCCCCTTGTAGGTAACACCACAGCGAGGCTCCGGGTGGCTGGGGAGGGAAGGCCCACCCCTGGCGTGGGGAGGGGTGCCCTGTACCTGGGGGGAGGAGGGTCTGGGAGAGGTTTGAAACGACGGGGTGAGGAGGAGGAAGTGGGCTGGCGAGCGCGGGGCCAAACCGGGATTACTTACTCGGTTCCTGCGGCCTGGGTGGCGGCGAGCTCGGGGCTCGGGCGCCGTGGAGAAGCCGGGCCCGGGGCTCGCGGCGCTGCGGCGGCGGCGGGCGGGGGCGGCTCAGTGGTGGGCGCGTATGATGGCCTTCCGAAATGAGGGGTGCTCAGAGAGAAAACAATACCAAACAATCTCGAAATAAACCAGGTAACACATGCTGTATACAAATGTGTCTCTTCCTTCCTCCTCTCTCTTGCTCCGGACCGTCGCTCACGCGCTGGGTGACTCGTGGTCGTTTTTCTCCTCGCCGCTCCAGCGTCTCCTCAGTTTCTAATCCGAATTGGAAGCGAGTAGCCGCGAGCGATCACCCTGGAAATGTTTTCGTTTTGCTTGTTGACATTGGAGGGAAAATAAGGGTGGGCGTCTATTTCTTTCCGGTTTGTTAAAGCCTTCCTATTTTCACTCCTTTTTTTCCTTTCCGTTTCCGAAATGCTTTTAATTTGTGCGGGCCTTAATCCTGAGATAACCAGATGCTGAGGTCAGCCCTTTCCCACCCTGAATGCCGGGAGCCTTGGGAACGTGGGTCCCACAATCCCAGCTTCCTGGGCTTTAGGACTGGGAAGGTTCGGTTGAGGGCTGAAGTGAGTGGGGAGATTGTGATTCGGGGGCTTTAAAAGGATCCCGTGGCCAGGGGCAGGGCTAAGGCCCAGCATTTCCCAGGGATTGGAATTTGGTGCGGAGCACACTGATCAAAGGCTGCTTCATCCCACATGAGCACGAAACATACCACATTTTATGGAGGATGTAGCCCGAGAGAAGAGGGATGTACAAGAGAAGCATAAATGAAAAGCACCGTTTTCCTCCTCTGTAAGGTAATTCATCATGAAATGTAAACATTCACTTTTGACAAACTCAAATTACCTGGCAGATTTGGTATTTAAGAAAACGAAGGAAGAAACAACGGTGCCTATGTGTGATGTTAAATTTCAATTCTAATATAAAGAATACAATTGAAGAATACCCGAGTTAATAGGGAGTTATCCCATGTTCCCCACTCCACCCCACCCCCATCTTGAAATTCTGAGAGAGGAGAATAAACTTGAAGAGATTAACAATTAGAAATAGCTAGTGATTTTTAAGTATTTCTATTAGGAATGCTATAAAGGAGCTTTGAACATTGGATTAACCTCATCTATCCTTCCACTGTATGTATTTCCCCCCTACTTCTACATATTTTCTTTAAAACAAACTGTATTTACATGTGGGAAAATTCAAGGGTTTCAGCTACCAACGTTGATAGTGACATGGCCCCCAACATTGACTTCTAAGCTCTGATTTCTTACAGAGCCCGGTGAGCTAATGGGCTTTTCGAACCAGGCAGGAGAGATCTATGGGCCTTCCTCTTCCTGCTCACTTTTCCTCCTCCCACTCTTCTCCCCTTCTCAGGCTTGTTATTCCTACTTTTCCTCAACTCGCTTTCCTCCCTCCTCCCCTCTTCCTCCCACCTCCCCCTCACTCCCCTACCCCCTCTCCTCCCTCTATTCCTCTCCCTCACTCCATTCCTACACCTACTCCTCCCCATTTCTGCCCCCCTACAACCCCCCTTCTCATTGCCACTTATAATGGCACACAAGGGCTCCCTCTGAGGTGGACGGCCCGGTACGTTTTCGTAGTCGGTCTAGCGTGAAATGATTCGGTGTAACCGGATTCTTGGGAAAGGACAGGTTACGTAAACATTTACTGATGTGGAGTAACTATACTATTTGTACTCTGATATGCAGGAAGGAAAGTGTTGATTAACACAGAAGAAAAAAAAAGCGAAATTAGCTGATTGCATGCTCATAAGTGCAAGCTGTCATTGAACTGCTTTTAAAATAGACACAGCTGGGTGTTTGTGTTGAAAAATTTCTTGTGTTTTTGCTAATACTGAAATAAGCATGATTTTGTATACCAAACATTTTCAGATCATTAAAATTTGTAATCTGTGCTGGTTTTAAACACAAAGAAAAGAAACAGAATCATTTCGATGTAAAATTTGCTGATATTATATTAACTCAATCAGGTCTGTACAAATTGTGCATTGTGCCTCCTAAAATCTGTTTGATCAATTTAATACACAAAGTGCCAAACGTGGGTATTGTTTGTTAACATTGGGCATTTTATTCAAATCCAAGCTCAGCAGCAAACTGGAGGAGCATTCCTTGAATACAACACCAGCACTGACTGATGAATTTTTAATGTTTTAAGGTGTTTCTTAGGTTAAAGCTGAGTGTGCATTGTTTTGTAATCCTGCATAAAATTTTAGCAGGTGAAAATAAGTTTTTCTTCTGTTTACTTTCAAATAGCAAAAACTGGGGTCTGCTAATGAGAGCCGTAATGATCTGATTTTATGTGCCAGGAGCTTATATTGACTGGAAAAATGTTTTGCATGCAAATTAACGTGTTATATTATTTTCAGGATTTCATGAATGCAAGTCTCCCCAAATAGGATATTTGTGTAGGAATAAATAGAATATAGTTTAATATAATCATATTAAAGTTCTATTATTCCTAATGAAAAAGGTCATTTGCAATTTTGGGGAAAGTGAGTTTGAATTCCTGTTAATAATTTTAATTGGACTTTGTGGTGAGATAGTGCCATATATAGGTGTGGGGGTAGGCTTGTTCAACAAAACATGCACTGTTTACTCAGCAGCCCACATTTGTCTCAGCAATGGCTTCTTTTTAGAACTGCTACTAGATGAAATGGAGGGGGAGGGGGTTCTTGGACAGAGTATTATGCAAGTTGAAAGTCCCTGGATGGAGCTTTGTATATCCTACCGGCCAATTTGGGTACAAATTGGATTTGAGGGACTGCCCACGTCTACTTCGGGCCTTTTTCTAAACGCATGAAGCCTTAAGGCTGTATTTCCACCTCACTCAGTCTTAGTGATTACCTTCAGAAGCCAGAGGGCATCCAGTAGTCTCAGATCTGAAACAAAATTCATTCTAATATTTTCTCATCAGCAGCTTAATATTGATATCTCACAGACATCTATAAATCTATCAATTTATACATCTATATATACACACTGTGAACGAATCAGAATAAGTCAGAGCAAATGTAATTTTCTGGTAACTTCTTTCCTCTTCTTTCTGCTGTCTCTCCCCCAACCCCAAAAGAGTACAGGCCTTGTTAAGAGTGAGCAGTTCCAAAGGAAGAATTGCTTGGAAAATGAATTAGATTATTCCATCTTTAGTTGTAATTTTGTAATTAAAAACCAAGGCTCGACAAACCTATTGCATCTGAGTAGCGGAGCAGCACATTTACTTTTTTCCATTTGGTGGTATTACAATAAGTCTTCCTTAGGACCCATTTCCCGTTTTCGGTCTGTGCTTCTCTTCTTTTTCCCTTGCTACCTGCTGGTTAAGGGAGGGTGGGCCATTTCTACTTAAAATCCACTCTGCAGTCGGCTCCCTGGATATGGTCTCCTCGAAGCAGCGCGCCCAGCTCCAAGCTCTGGCTAAAGCTCTCTTTCTGCAGATGCATAGGGAGTCCCTGACCCAGTGATGTTCGGGAGCCAGCAGAATCGGTGCAGAGGCATCTAGGTATTTCCAGAGATGCTGTAACAAGCTAGATCCACCCTCGCTTGAGCTAGCTCTTCTGTAATCCCTTCCTAACAGCAGGTAATGATGCTAACATTTAGTGATTATAAGTTACTCTTTAGCGTGTTGTATCCTTGTTCTGTGAGTT
This sequence comes from Pteropus vampyrus, assembly GCF_000151845.1. NCBI lineage: Eukaryota > Metazoa > Chordata > Mammalia > Chiroptera > Pteropodidae > Pteropus > Pteropus vampyrus. Next base: position 425,978 of record NW_011889368.1, on the reverse strand, counting down.
TTGGTTACAGGTTATACGATTAGGTTTGCGAGAACAGTAGTGAACTAAACTTCTCAGTAAGAGGTCTTCACACCAGGGAAGTGTTACTTTTCTGCTGCAGCCTTGCCTCATCACTCATTAGGGAGCTGCAGGTTGTCAAGCGGCAGCTCTCTGCGCGCACACGCACCCCTCAACATCCCCGGCGGCGCGCACATATGTGTGTGTGTGTGTGTATGCGCACGCATACACACACACACACACACACTCATTCTCCACACTAAAACTAAATTAAGAAGCCGATGATTAAGACAAGCGTCTACTAGGCCTGTCATTTCAGCATCCTTCCATCATAACATTGTGGCAACGGCAATTTTGCTTGAGAACCTCAAGAAAAAAATCTATGGGAGAGCCTCATATTTGAGAGTTGAAATGTTTAACTTGTATAAGCGAGGGAACCACCTCGGAAATGAGAAAGTCCAAGGGGTGTGTGTGTGTGTGTGTGTGTGTGTGTGTGTGTGTGTATATATATATATATATA
>NW_011889368.1:406313-425311 GCF_000151845.1 Pteropus vampyrus | reverse complement strand
AAGAAAGAAAGAAAGAAAGAAAGAAAGAAAGAAAGAAAGAAAGAAAGAAAGAAAGAAAGAAAGAAAAGAAAGAAAGAAAGAAAAGAAAAAAAGAAAAGAAAGAAGGCCTGGATAGAGACCTCTGGGACTGCCCAAGCAGGTTTCTGTGATGCTGCCAAAGGTTCTAAGCTCTCTGAAGGCAAGTACATACTCATGCAAAGGAACCATCCTGAGACCTGCAACAAAGTAGACTCGGGAGAAGCTTCTTCCCGATATTACCTTGCGTAGAGCTAGGTGTAGAGAGATCTACGATGAAATATTACCACCCCACGGCCCAAGGACCTTTAAAAAGTCTCTCTGAACAACCTCTCAGTCAAATACTCTGCACGCACATCTCTTATAAATGTAAAATGCCTGTTACCCTTTTACTTGTTTCCCATTATTTGAGAGTGCATCTGGGACCTTTGAGAGTGGACAATTTGAGGAAAGAGTTGAGTCCCTGATAGGGTGAGGGTAGGCCTTCTACTATCCCCCATCCTTGACCCCATCCAACCGTGAGAAATGCCCCAAAAGCTTTTGAACAAGCACACACTGAGAAGCCAATTCTTTTTTTTCCCCTCTAGTTCCCCCAAGGAAATGGCAAAGCCCATCCTTCAAAAGTGTCAGGAAATGTTAAAGAGACAAAGAGTTGGAAGGGTGATATAGTAAAGGAGAATGAAGTAGGCTAGAGCTCAGGTCCTTAGATTTAATCCTTGAGTTTATCTGAAAAGGGAGGAAGTGAGACTTGGCAAAAGTCAGCACACAAGACAACACTACCTTGGATTTTTCATCAGTGACCTACCAAAAGAGAGGGAAAAAAGACTTCATAAATACATATCAGGTTGAAAGAAGAGCTTAGAGGCCTCAAAATGCTTAGCTTCTAAGAGTCGGAGCTTCCAACTATCCTATCACTGGTCTTAATTAGTTGGAGCTTCAATTCGATTTCCCATAGCAGCCTGAATAATCTACTTTGGGAAGTGTTATAACACTCTTTGGAGAATGTGGGGCATCGATTTTCTCTTATTTTTAAGCACCCTTCCAAAAGGTCCCCCAAATTCCCGTCATACGGAGAGACAGAACGGATGTGACTTAGTCGCAATTATTAGGCAGTCAGCTCTGAACCAGCCGTCTTCTCAATAGTTAAAACTACACGAAGAGCACTGAACAGCCCAAGGTCCGTCTAGAAGATAAGTATCTTTTAGAAAATGCTCTCACTCACCGATGGTCTGTAAAGGAATGAGAAGAGAGAAAGCTGCATGGGGCGAGCAGTTCAGGAGACACACAGAGAACCATCCATCCCAACGTCCTCCTTTGCATGGGGAAAGCCATATAAGAGAAAAACTATTTACTAGTCAAATACATTTGCTTCCTTTCTAAAAACCCAGGTGGACGAACCAATGAACCATTTTTGCTTCGTGCCTATGTCACACTCACCTGCCTCCTCACTCTTGAACTGTGGTTCCTGGAGGTCTTCCCCCTCCCCCTCCAAATCGAAGCAGTAGAAAATCTCTGGGAGCAGCATTTGCCAAAAGGTCCTGATCTCCCTCCCCCGCTCACCCCTCAAGGCTATAACCGCGACAGTTCCCGGCGAGGAGCGTTGCGGAGCCCCCGCTCCTCCCTGCGCACACCCGCGCGCTTGCCCCGCGCTCCTTTGTCGCCCGCGCCTGCTGAGCGTAATCAAGCTAGAAGACTTGCTTTTAGGTTTCATTTCCGGATTTTCCCCCCTTAAAGTTACCTTTTCAGCCGAGAAGTCTGATGTTTGTACATCACACCGGAAGCGCGCACACAGATCAATATTTTTGGGCTAAGAGGTCATCTGCCACGGTGAACGCGGAAAAAAAAAATAGAGACCAGTTAAAGGTTTTTGGCTTATTATTTATATAAAGCACAGCTCAGAGTTAATAGACTGGGGTGTGTGCAGGAGAAGTTAACTCGAATATTCAATTACATAAAGGGGAAGTTGAACCCAGTGGGGGAAGAGCACTTAATACCCCTATTTCTCTCCTGCCCTTTGGAAGGAGCCGCGTTCAGGGAGGAGAGAAGCGGCCAGGATAAGCTACATGCAGAATGGCGTCAGAAACAAGTTACCGTTATGATGTGAAAACAAAACAACCGGACTTCTCCATTTCAGAATCTACAACAAAGGTAGTGGGGTGAGGGGAGGCTTTAATTTTAAAAAGCAATCCTAGATAGATTCTTGTTTACCAATTTTAGTATCTTCTTGGTTTGTACACATGAGAGAAAGTGACGTTTAAGAAGAAGGCACGGTCGGCAAGTTTGATTCCCGTGCGTGAGAGAACTGTGGATCACTACGGTGAAGGGGTTTCTTTTTATTCTCACCCCTTTCTTTTCTCCCGGAGCGTGAACTTGTTTGATGAGATAGAAGAGGCCACGAGGAAATGGAAACGCTGAAAAAGCCCGGCTCCTTTGGAGAGCGGCCTGTGAGGCTGGCAGGCTGCAGCTGCGCGCTGAGAGGTGAGGGGCGCCGGGCTCGCTCAGGAGCTGTCCCCACTCACGCCTCCGCGGCCGCCCGCAGAACCAGATGCCGCGCTCGGATCGCTGCCCAGGCAGCCTCCCCTTTGGCCTGAGAGTAAACACCCCAGAAGATGAGAGAATGGCCCCAAACTGGACTAAGTATCTTCTCTCCGGCCCGGAGCACACAAAACGCGGCCCTCAGGTTTTACTGGAGGAAGTTCGAAGTCCCGACTACAAAACAATCGAGGGATGTGAGACACTAGATTTTAAAGAAATCTGGAATCACACATGAAACATTTTTCTCATTAATTAGAAGTGATTCTCTTTTCCTATTTATATGTATGTACACGCTATTGATTACACTCCGCGATTTACTTGAAAACATGCTTAGAGTATCTTTAGCACACACTCCTCATTCTTTGTCCCCTCAAACATTTTCAGCTGATAGTGTGGCTGGTTTGGGATCAATTAGTGCTGGATTTTGCCCCAGTATTGCTCCCCAGGGCGGATAAATGGAGCCAACTCATTTCCAGCGACTTTTTTTTTTTTCACCCACGTGCGTATCCACGCCAGGGCTTTAGAAGCAGCTCAAAATCCCCAGCCTTGGTTTCACTTGATTTTGTTGTTGTTATTGTTATTGATAAATATTGGGTCATACACAAGCCACTTGTCAGAGCCTTTGGCTCCATCTCGCAGCTGCAGCTCCTAGCGGGTCGTTTGAGTCGTGTCCTAGAAATTGGAAAGATTTATTGGGAAAGAATTGCACAATCTTGCTCCTTCAGTTGCAGAGATGGCCCCTTAAAATCCTACGTCTTGTCCGTCTGCTATCACGTTTATGTCTTAATTTGCTCAGATATGTGAACGCTGGGTAGATAGATGTGTGTGACTTCCCCCCAGTATCTTTTTTATTGAAATTGTCTTTTTTTAAAAGGGAGGGGGGAGAAAAACACACACACAGAGAGAAGCTATTGATCCCAGTTTTCTATGTATATTTGAAACCAAAAAGAACAGGCGAGCAGACAGATAATTGTTGTAATTGCGGAGGGGTGGGTAGGTAGATCGTTCAGGGGTTGTGTAATTGGAGTAATATATACAGTTCATCTTTTGGCTGCGCTGTGTATACTCTTTCCCTTGATACATATTGCACATGAACTGAACCCATGGTCGGCTTGTCTTGGCATGTTTAAAGCCTCAGACATCCAACAGTATCATTACAGGAAAGAGACAAAATCCCAAAGATTCGAGGCAGGGAGGCGGCTGCCTTTGAGGTGAATGGAGAGTTTGTCTTGGCGTTGGACTTTTCCGGTAAGCGCACCCAGTGGCTCAGACTGCCTGGCAGCACAGAGTTCAGGTCTTCCCTGTGCTTAAGTGCAGGGAGAGGGTGGGGACAGAAACAGCTGATTTTCGACATTTCTAAGGGACTCTTTCTATTTATCACTGTTACCGAAGTGTACGTTACTGGAGAAACAACAAAACAAGCATAGAGCTGCAATTTTCAAGAAAATAGGATACCCAAATATAAAAATAAAAAAGTAGCAGATAAGATGTATAATTCAATCAAATTACACAAAATTGCTTCAAAATCCAGAACAGTAGCGATCCATTATGCTTCTGTTTTATTAGTGACAAGTACAATTACTCTAAAATAAAGAACACTGTTGAATATATAATTGGCTGTAATCATGTTAGTGTTTGAATAAAAATGACGGGAACATTTAACACTTTGACAACAAAATGTTCAGAAATAACTTATTTATTCAAACAGTTTTTATTTTCCACCAAGTGAAGGAGAAACACAGTTTGCTTAGGAAAATCAATGACTTTTCCCTGCAATAAATAAATATCCAAAAGAGGAAAAAAGAGCCCCACACCTCTATATTATTACTATTATTATTTTTAACCAGCAAGAAGCTTAATCCTGTGTTTGGAGTCAGCACCCGCCTAACGGGTGTTGGTACCAACGTCCGCCACCTAGAGGAAGAGCTCTGCAGCTCACCCAACGCCAACCCGGTTTCCGGCGGTGACCTCTGGAATCAAAGTTAATATTCCTTAGCAAATTGCTCTCCAAACTAACTCCTTCCTCCCCCACCCCCTCTCATCCCCATCCGCCCTAAACGTCGTCACAATATTTTCTTAGTAATTGCTCTGTGCAGTTGACGGAAGCGCCGAGTCTCTGGCAACGCGATGCTCTCTCAGCAAAGCGCCAGAGCGCGCTGGGGGAGCAGGTCAGGGGATATTTGGGTCTGGGGAGATAATCCATTTTCATCCAAAATTCGTCTAGAGCAGCCTGAATTCGGGTTTGTAAAGCAACGGCTGATGCCAGAACCACCATATTCCAGTGCTTTTCAGGGCTTTCTTGGAAAAAACGTCGCCCCGATCTCTCTGTGGGCCAGTTGCAGACGGGGACTTTTCCCGGCTTCTCCCCAATCCACACTCCCCTCCTCCCCGCCAAACACGAAGGTCTGCGAACCCAGCTTTCTCTAATCAATTCTTCGAACTCAACGGGTCTTTTGACTTTCCTAAATGGGTTGCTCGAAGTACTGAGGTGAAGGCATTAAGGGGGAGGCCGTGTTTGGACGGGTCATCCCTGTGGCCCAGGACACCCACCCAGGAGAAATCTCAGGTCTTTACACCAAGTTCTGGAGTTTCAAGAAACTCCCAAAGTGTGGGGGCGAATTTGGGCTGGGTCCGAAGGGACTAGTAGCCTTTCTCATTTTAGTCTTGTGTCTCTCATCGGCTCCTCACTTCCCGATCTTGCCTGGCCGCTCTCAAGCAAATCTTGGGGACAGGAGATGCTAAGCCAGGGTGAAGCGGTCGTGGAAAGAGAAGTAACGAGGATACTCAGTGCGCTCAGTGGCTGGGTGACAACCCGGGTGGCGGACAGTCGACATCCGCGCGCCGGCCTTCCAGGCATTTCTCTCCGCCCCATCCGTCCAAAGTTTTGCTTTAATTCACCTCGAACACTGTTTGAGCTGAAAGTTTGCTAGAAAATTAAGGAAGTTGCACAAACAGGTTAAATTTGGGGAAAAAAGGTGATAAATAATTGGACTTCAAATGAGTTTTCTTCCTGTAGTTTTCTCTTCGCTCTCTTCCTCTCTCCCCTTAGCTCTTCCTTCCTTTTCCATCTACAATTTCTCACTTCACTCTCCCTCTTCCCTCTTCTCTTTTCGACTCCCTTTCCCCATCTCTCTCTCTCTCCAAAAAAAAAAAAAAAAAAAAAAAAAAAAAGGCAGTGGGTTCTCAGTCCCAATGCAGTTTAAAGAAGACATTCCAAAGATGACTCTTCCTGTCGTTCTTCCCATAGGCGACCTCAGAACCATGGACTAAGAAGCCCTTTTCATACTGTAGAATTTTTTTTTAAGCTGGAAGAAATGTGTGTGTGTGTGTGTGTGTGTGTGTGTGTGTGTGTGTGTGTGTGTGTGTATGTGTATGTATGTATATGTACGTACACACATAACAAGCTTCCAAAACTGATGTCCCAGTACATGCCTCCCCTCTGGAATGAGGCCCGCCCTAAACTCGCACCGCCCAACCGCCTAAGAACTTAGGTCCTCAGAAATGTTTCATTTTGTTTTATGTAAAACTAGCTCTTACACTCTCGACTCCCAGGTCTATCATTCCTCTCTCGCATTATATTAACAGGCGATGTTAGCCTTCCCCTACGTGTTTGGGCTGCTAATGCGGGGCACTTAACGCAACAAAAATGCTCATCTGTGGAGATTTTCCCAAGGCTAGCCTCGGTGCTGGCTCCTTTTTTCCTTTCTCGGCTCCCCCCCCCCACCCCGCCGCACGTCCATTCCCCTCGCCTCCTCACCCCCTTTTATTCTGGAGGTAGGGACTGAAAACTTTGAGCCAGTGTGTGAGAGCTCCCTCCTCTATCTCCTGCCAGCCAATCCATCCAAGAGGTAGTGAATTTTTGGTTTTCCCTTGGGAGCAAGAATATCTGGAAGCTTCAGCCGTTGCATTTGGTTGCCTCATGCAGTTAACTTGCCTCCCTCTCTCCTTCAGTCATTCCTTTCTCCTCACCTCAGTCTGTGAAAGCAGTTTCAGGGTTGCTCTGACAGCCTCCTCTGCATCCTTCTTAGCTCTAGCCTTGTAAAGAAAACTCCACTGGCTTTCTTTTCTGTCAACAGTAAAGCTGAGTTGGAGGTGCTCTCTGTATAGGATTGTTTGTGTGTTGTGTATGTTTGTCTAGTTTTAATAATTTTACAGAGGAGACTCTCCTGGTTTTGCTGTCCCCGCTCCCCGCCCCCCGCCCAATTGAGGAGACTCTTTGGAGAAGGAATCACCTGAACTTGTATGATGATCTTTTGTCAGGTTCCCTTCCTCTTTAAAATCTGGCTTGGTAAAGTCAGGTATCCTCATGATTCACGTGTATCCAGTTTTCAAGAAGGGCATCAGGAAAAAGCAAAATAAAGCTAACTTAATATGTAATAAGTATTATCCAATGGATTTTGGTTTTAAAAGATGATTTCTCATTGCTTCCATCTGGAACACTTGTTTTTTAGAAGTGTAGCCATGAGAACAGTTTCCAACTCTGGCTTTCTTCTATAGATCGTTAGGAAAGTTATTTCACCTTTCTAGTTCTTTCTTCATATGAAAATAATGGATATGCATTTATTAATATATAAAATACCATCCACTCACCAAAATTTTAACAATAAAAAACGATTCCCCCAACCCTAAGAATCTTTTTTTAATAGAAGCTGAGAAAATCTCATTCAAACAGCAGCAGTGACATCTAGTGATCACACTGCTCAATAACAGCGATCAAGACAGTTTACTTAGGTTTTTAGAGAGAGAGAGACATCTTGGTTTTTCTAATAAATATTGTTTGTCTGGCAAACAGTACTCTTTTGATATCAAAGGGCATTTTACTGAGTTTGGATTATGTTGGTAAGATGGAGAAAAGAAAATGGGCTTAACTACCTCAAGACTGTACACAGGGCAATTAAAATTGTTAAGAATATTCTAGTATTTAAAATTCCATGTGAAGAGACTAAAAAATAATATTGTAGGTTGTGCTTTATTTAACTAATTTTCCAAATTAAAATCAAATGTGTTATTGCACAAACACTTACAACCGGAAAAGGTAGAAATTTCAGACATTTCCTTTTGTCTGGACCAAACATTTAGTTGATTTGAGATTGCTGTATAGTCAATATCAGGGAAACATACTAAAAATAACCCCCTCCTTTAACTCACCACATATGTGCTCAGTCTCTATCACCTTTGCTCAAAATATTTTGAAATTCAAAGAAATGGGGTTCCCATTCCTGGATGAGCTCTACCTCTTCTTTTTATAGCAAAGATCATATGGAAGATGTGGGCACAGTGAAGTCTTAGCAATGGCAGCAAGACATATAGCTGGGGACTTTTCAAAATAACAATTTCAGCATTTTCTTGGCATTTAACACTTTAGACAGAGGTAAAAAAGAATTCGTCTCATGATCTGTGACGATAATCTGGTCATGTTGTGGGTGTAGTTTTTGTATAAACTTGCTGAAGCATGTTTCATTTCCTATTAGCAAAGCAGCTGATAACTACGGATGACCCACGTTTTGTAACTTGAAAGGAAGCCAATTTTCTTTTTATTTTTGACTAATATTTTCTGTGGTTTTGCTATGGATTTGGCTACTGATTGGGATACTAGCTAGTTTAGCCAGAGAGTATTTTTTTTTTTTTTTTTTGAGAGAGAGGGAGTTATGCCATTTTTATTTATTTATTTATTAAGTTTATTGGGGTAACATTGGTTAATACGATTATATAATTTTCAGGTATACATTATAATTTGACATCTGTATAGTCTATTGTGTGTTTACCACCCAAAGTCCAGTTTCCTTCAGATACCATATATTTGATCCCATTTACCCACTTCACCCTACCCCTACCCCCTTATATTTGACCTGCTTTACCCCATCTATCTCCCCCCTCCTTCCCCATCACCTACCCTCTGATAACCACTAATCTATAGTCCATGTCCATGAGGCTCTGTTTGTTTGTCCTGCTCATTTGTTGCTTTTAGGTTTATATCCCACATATAAGTGATATCATGTGATTTTCAACTTTTTCTGTCTGGCTTATTTTGCTTAGCATGATTATCTCGAGGTCCATCTATGTTGTCACAAATGGCAGTATTTCATCTCTTCTTATGGCTGAGTAATATTCCATTGAATATATATGTACCACAGCTTCTTTATCCAATCATCTATCTAGGATACTTCAGTTGCTTCCATGTCCTGGCCACTGCGAATAGTGCTGCTATGAACATCGGTATACAAATATCTTTTTGGATATGGGTTTTCAAGTCTTTAGGGTAAATACCCAGTAGAGAGATTGATGGATCATATGGTAGATCAATTCTTAATTTTTTGAGGAACCTCCATATTGTTTTCTATAGAAGCTGTACCAATTTGCAGTCCCACCAACAGTGTATGAGGGTTCCTTTTTCTCCGCATCCTCTCCAACATTTATTACTTGTCCTGTTGATTATAGCTATTCTAACATGTGTGAAATGGTATCTAGCCAGAGAGTATTCTAGAGCAATAAGATAACTTGACTCATTGTTGATGCCTGAAAGGATTTGAGCTAGTCACACCACTTCCTTTGACCTTAGTTCCCTTATATACAAACTGGGGAGGTTGATCTCTCCACTGCCCCTTATAGTTCAAAAGATCTATAAATCATCAGTCCTCATGTGGGAAGACCCTCTTCTGGTGCTTCTGTTGTCATTTGTGACTATTCAATGTCAATTCTAAATTCTCTAGTTAGGCATCTCATCAGAAATAAGAACTGAAAGAACTGACAAATCTTTTTTTATGTTGCACCCATCTCCCCCTTTGTCTGATTTAAAAAGTGACAAAAATCTTAACTTTTCAGTTCACATTCACTAACTCATCAGCATTCTCTCAACTGTCTCTTGTTTTGCATCCAGAAAAATCACAGTGTGAGAACGGCACCAAACTGAACACGAAGCTGAGGAAGCTGTATTCGAGTTTCTCTAACATGTTCCCATACTCTTGGTAATAATTTATTACTATTACTATTACTATTACTATTATTATTAACCAGAGCCAACTTATTTGGACAGCAAACAGTCCACATTTCCTCTTTGCTTCTGTGAATAAATTCCTTCGGGAGGTGGCGGTAAAATGTCTTCCCCTTCTGGCTGGCTTGGGACATTACACACATGTAGCAAGGAGAAGACTGCTTACAGGAGGTAAATATTACTCTATGATGCAAATATGCTCCGTATTTAATATAGGCCCCAGTGAGATTGACAACATATACAAGGAGAATCAGAGCTATACTACACTAGATTAATAGATGAACTAGGTTCATTATCAAGAAAATTCTGAATCAGTCAAAGGTTTATTTTTTAGATGCTTTTCTGTTGTTCCCTTGATATCTTCTTGCTCTTCCTACAATTCAGACTTGTAGTAAAAATACCCCATACTTGTATAAAATTAACAAGGCATGTTTTCTCTTGTGAATTCCTCTCAGACCCAATAGAAGGAGGTATCAATTTATTTTAGAAGTGAGGAAACTGACATGGAGAGGCTAAATGACTCACCTAAGCTCATACCACTAGGAAGACACAGAAAAGGAGAGTGAATCCCATCTTTAGGCTGTATCTCGCTCCCGATTGTCCTCAGGGGTGGGGCCCTCACACTGGGCACCTGAGTTACTGACCAACCCCGCTGATGTTCATTAGGCCTCTCACCAAGATTCCATCACACGTATTTGAGAAGTCTCAACATTTAGAGGATTCTGGGGATGCTTTGTAACATGGTAGAGTCAGTGCTCACTACTCTTCATTCACATATGATTCTCTCCTCTTAATGCTAACAATTTTATATTCTTTCTACAGGACGGATAATCTTTGCCAAAGATCTTACTCAAAACATGTTTGTTAATGATCTTGGGATCCAGAATTTTGGATTTGGGATGAATGTAAGGCTTCATCTGATTCAACAGCCCTAGCGACAGTAGCTCTGTCTAAATCAATGCTCCTAGGAGTTGTGCTGAGTCAGAGTCTGGATTATTCTGAATATTCTGGAATATCTTCCCCTTGCTTCTTGGCTTCATACATTAATGTCTTTAGGAGCTCAATTCTTGCTACCTACCCTCTGGACTGGTTTTCCAAACGGGCCACCTCTTTATTAGCATACTGTCGATCTGGCTAAGGACCCTACTCTCAGCAGGAAGCGAAATCTTCCTCTTGAATGTATTTTCTCTCAAGTAGCTCGTTGCTACCCTCTGCTGGGCATTCGGCCACCAGAGCTAGCTAGCCTTCTGCATCTCTGGCTTCAAATGAGATACAGGAGCATTATTAACCACACTATGTATTATCATTATAGCATGGAAAAATAGAACCGAGGCTCCCTCATGTACACTATACCCCATGTTCTCACTTCCTATGAGTTTGAAGCTGGGCAGTGAAGAAGTGTAGCTGATTTCACTATTTTCAAGTATTTGTGTTAGAGTATTTGGAAGTGCTTACTTGAAAGTGTAAACTTTCTATTGAATTATCAAATACACTTCAGCTGACATGATACTAGGTCACAAATTTCTGAACTTGCTGTACTTACTCAGTCATAAGGAATATTAGACATTTTATCTTTAATGATATAAAGATATAGTGAATTATATGAAGTTCTTTAATGATATGTATATGTTTTCATTTATTCAACAAATGTATATCAGGCACATGTTATATGCCAGAAACTATTCTTGATGCTGAGAATACAGCATTGGATAAAGGAGACAAAAACAAACAAAAATTCCCTCTGCCTGTATTGAATTTGTTTCCTAGTTGAGAAAGATAAACATTAAACAGATTAATAGCAAAATGTCCTTTAAGGGGCTATGGCATTACCATATCTATTTTCTACCACAGATGCACTGTAATTCCATGTTTTTAAGAGTGTCAGTATTAAGGTTAAGAGAGGTGTAACCAGAGGTTAAATGGGGCTTATATACCCTGCAAATATTCAATGTGGTATTCATTCATTAATAAATTTATTGTGACTATAGTATGGTCTTCTAAAGGCGATTGATGCAGATGAATATATGAATCCCTTAGCTGCAAAGATGTTTCATCTTTTGATTTTATCGCAATCTTTTCTCTTGGTGATTGCCACCTTATTGCTCCCCGTAAGAGCTATCATGGAAGCCCTTGCTATTACAGTCCTCAGTAATGAGCTCTGTTACTGTCTATCCTTTGCTCTTTGTTTTTATTTTGTTCTCTTCCTGTGTCTTTTTGCTTTTCCTACAGATGAACTCTAATAGAAATCACTAGCCAAATGGAATAAGTTTTTATTTTCCTATATGACAGAACTACCAATCATGACTAAGCAGGTATAATCACCTGCTCTTCTCTACCAAGTCTGTTTGAAATGAGTGTTTATCCCAGGTGAAACACAGTTGGCTTGGAAAAAAACAAAACAAAACAAAAACAAAGAACAAAGTACTATTGGCATTAATTATAGATACAATTTTTTTTTAAATGCTTTATTGGTTAAAGAGTTCTTTCGAGTGTGATATCTGGGATTCGGGGCCACACTAAGCTTCCTGTCCTTCCTCAGGAATAATGCCATAGCCCTCATCCAGGTTGCAAGCCATCTGCCAGAGATGTTTAAATTACTTGTCAGAAAAGCATTTTGTAACTCTTCTAGTTGAATAGGGAGCTTAGATGGTTTTGTACTCTTCTTTCTGAGTGAGCTTAGCTGTCCATCTTCAGAGTCCCAGCCTGAGCTGGCCCTGACACATATGCGATGTCTTTGGCCATAGGTGTCAATAGTTTATTTGCATGTCATTTGTGGTGAACTTGAAAAGATCATGTAATATGTTTATAGAGCAGCATAGGTACTTTACTTGCACAGAGTTTATGAAACAACACATTTGTGTATGTCCTCCCTGTCTTTTGCACCAGAAACCAATTCTTGTTGGCCAGGATAAGTGGTTTGTTATTTTTTAGAGAAGAGCTCTGAACTTAGAGGATATTCTTAAAATTTCAGAATTTGGGAGTTTGGTGTTAAGGTAATCGAGGTTTAACATTATTGATTTGAAATGATCAAATGGAAGAGGCGAGAGGTTAGAATGTTTTTTTTTTAAATGTCAGTAACCACAGTGGCTGCAGTCAATTTCAACACCAGTTAGCTACAGTGGGTTGCCTTTTAACAAATGTTGCCTTTTATAATGTTGTTTTCATGGGTTTTCTGACGTGTAAAATCAATACACATGTAGGAAAATCTTTCGATCTGTATATTGAAATGATATATAGGAATTATCAATCAAATTTTACATCACACAATGTACTGTTTACAAGAATATTAGTTTTTTTTTCCTGTGGAAAACTGTAGTGAGGTTTGACAGTGTTAGAATTTGTAACAGATTTCTAACCCTGCAGCATAAAATATATAAGATATCTATATGACAGAACACAATGTGTCTTGTTAGTAACATTTATACTTTGACCACATGTAGAAATCATTTAAAGAATTTCTTACAATCATAAATGTTAATAATATATGATATAAAATTACATTATAGAGCTCAATGATGATAAAAAAGACTATACTGATCTTAGAAAATGTAGATACTGCAACTAATGGAAATAAAATATTTAGAGTGCCACTTCAAGAAAAAAAAACATTTTCCTTTTTTCTTTTTTTTTTTTTAAATTATTACTTATGCCTATAGCACATGGTCTTTCTAGGTGGTCTCATCCAAGTACTAACCAGGCCTCACCCTGCTTAGCTTCTGAGATCAGACATCAGGCTTGTTCAGGGTGGCATGGCTGTAGACAGGTTAGTATGTTTAATTGTATTGAATACACTGTCCATTGTAAGCTGCACCATTATTTTATAGGCCATGAAGAAAGAAAAAAAATGCGGGAATTTATCTATGACATGCCATAAATTGTGAAATGCATCTACACTTCAGAGATGTTAAAATATGTACATCTCACAATCACATAGTTTATGGTATTTATTGTCTTTGAGATGGATTCAAGTATAGCATAGCTTCTTGAGAAAACACATCTATCAATAAATTGATATTGACAATTGTAAATGAAGAACCATAAACGATGGCAGTAAAAAATCTTAATACAACAATTACATAATTCAGTGTGTTCTCAGATCTTTTAAAAATGATTGCTGAAAATGCTTTAATTCTCAATAAGAATTCTGAGAAATCTCAGGTTTCCAAGTAATATGTTTGTATTAAAATAAAAAAAATAATTAATAAAAGAATAACACAAAATTAATAAATAATAAAAATAATTCAAAAATAATCAAAAAAGAATCCAAAAACCTTCATAATATAAAGCTAATTCTGGGTTATTGATCAAAAAGCTTCATCCTTCCTTTGGAAGATTTTTCTGCGTGGAATTTTCTAGTTTTGTTTTATGGTGTAGTTTTATGATATTGTCTTCTACTTGGCAAACATGCCATCATCTTACTGAAACATGTGGGTCAGGGTAGCAGGTAAGAATCAGAAGACCAATCTGTTCTTATACGTGAGTTAGAAGTTTATATTTTTATTGATAAATTATAAAATATCTATAATTTCTGCTTACTTCTGATTTCAGTTTAACACAGACTTCCTGTAAAAAAAAAAACCTTCTGGTATATTATAAAGAAGAAAATAAACATAAATCACCTGTTGAAAGAAAACCAGAGATAACATCAGTTAACATTTTACAGTTAACGATTTTAAAAACCCAATCCTTTTCCTATGCATAAATATACACATACTACATAGTACATTTTAAATAATTTGGATTATCCTGAGAGTATGCTGTCTCTCTTTTTTCATTTAGTATTTTACTATGAACATTTCCTTATCACTATTTCAATTTTTGAAAATTTCTATTACAGGTGTCTATACAAGTATCTATATTAATTTATAGATTAACAATGAACAATATAACCATTGTCCATTAACCACTGTTTCACATTTAGATTGTTTATAATTTTTTATCATTAAAATGACCCGAGATGTGCATCTTTGCACATAAATGTATTTCCCCACCTCTGATTATTTCCTTCTAATAGACTTTTTAGGGGAAGAATTTTGGGGTATTCTAGTATACATTTTTAGAAGACAGTTACCACACATTGTTGAATTATATTTTATTAAAATTGTACTAATATTGCTTACACTAGCAATCTATGAAAATGCCTGTCTGATTGCACTCTCATCAAATATTAAATTTTCTTTTGACAGTGTAAGAGGAGAAAATAATATCTAAAACTTGCTTTAATGTATATTTCTTTATCTACCTGCAAGATTGAATACATTTTTTAAATATTATTCACATTTTAAATTTCTTCTTCTGTGATCTATTTGTTGTCTTTGCCTATTTTTAATTAGAATATTTTCCTTTACTTATTAAATTTTAAGGACTTTCCTATGTAATAATATTAACCCTTTGTCATCTGGCTCGAATATCCTTGACAGTTTTTAATTGCGCCTGAGTTTGAATTTGATTCCATCGCTTTCTGGCTATGTAAACTTGGGTAAATTATTAAACCTCTCTGTGCTTTAGTTTCACTAAGTTTTAAATGGGGATAATGATGGTAACTATCTTATAATGTTTTTATGAGGATAAAATGATTTAAACTTGTAAGAAAGATACTTGAAGAGTAATAAGCAAATAATAGGCCCAAAGTAAAGATTTATCACTTTCCTTATTGCTTACAGTATTCACATTTATAAATTTTAAAGTTTTTCATTGCTTTTAATAATAAAAATAATACTTTATCAAGAAATAAATACTAACATGTATTAACTAAACTTCAGATTTAGCTAAGATTTTTGATACATAGTCTTATAAATTAAATAAATAATGAATTGGATTATTCTGAGGGAAGTAATCAAATTATTTAATAATAGTGTACCTAATAGTTTTATTTATTCAACAGATATTTATTGAACTACTATTACATGCCAGGAACTGTAGTTGAATAGTGAACAAAACAGATTAAAATCTTTGCTCTTGTGGAACTTACATTCCATTTGGGAAGAGGCAATGAAAAAAAAACAAAACAAATTAATGACATGAAACATATAATGGAGGAAAATAAAGGGAATAAGGAATGCAAAATAGAGTGCTTACAATTTCTAATAGCTTAGCCATAGAGACTGCTGATTGTATTAGTTTTCTACTGCTGCCAAAAAATTACCATAAACTTAGAGGCTTAAAATAACAGAAGTTTATTATTTTACTTTTAATGTGGTCAGGTCAAGAGTCCAGGCATAGGCTATTTGGGTCTTCTGTGAAATCTCATGAGGCTGAAATCAAGGTGTTGGCTGTGTTCTGGTTCTCATGGTTTTCATATAGAGCTTGGGGTCATCTTCCAAAGTCATTCAGGTTGTTCATTCAGTTCCTTGTGGTTGTAGGCCCGAGGTCCCTGTTTCTTGCGAGCTTTTGGCAGAGGTCAGTCTCAGCTACTACAGGTCACCTGCATTTCATTGGCATGTGACCCTCGTAGGCAATGCACAGCATGGTGGTTTGTGTTTTCTTTGAGGTAACCTAATGTGTTTCTCTAACAGTTTACCTCCTTTAAAAGGCTTCTCTGATTACATCAAATCCACCCATCATAATCTGAATAATCGCCCTTTTGATGAACTCACAGTCAACGCTTAGTAAGTTAAACACAAGTGATATTTCATTATATTCACAAGTCCACCCACGCTCAAAGCAAGGGAGTTATACACAGTGTGTGTACACCAGGGGCCAGCAATCTTGGGGCCTTTTTGAATCCTGACATAGCAAAGAAAGTAATATTTGAACAGATATCAAATGATTGAGAGAGTGAGCCATGTAGGTATCTGGGGGAAGAGCTTTACAGCCAGAAGAAACAGGCCTTGAAAGGCCATGAAATTAAAGTATTTGACATGTTTAAATAACAGGAAGATAGAGAAGGGGGACTCTATAGCAGAACAGAAACACTGAGGGGATTAAAAAACAAAATTAGAGACATAAAGGAAGGCAAGGTGTTATGGAGGCTCTTGAAGGTCATTGTAAAGACTTTGACTTTAATATGAGTGAAATTCATACATGGATGAGGCCATTGTGGAAGATTTTTAGCAGATGAGTAATATAATCTAACACTTTAATTCCTCCTGCCATCCTCCTGAGAATAAACTATTGAGGGTCACAGGGGGAAGCTAGTAGACAAGTCAGAAGGCTATTGTAAAAGTTCAGCTGTGAGATAAAGGGGACCTTGGGTTAGGTCATTAGTAGTGGAGGTGATAAGAAAAGGTTGTATTTTTTAGGTATTTTGAAGGTCAAGCCTATAGGTTTGCCTGATAAGATAAACATGAGATGTAAAAGACAGGAGTCAACATTGATTAGAAAACTTTTGGCCTGAACAACAGGAAAACCAGAGTTTCAGTTTACTGAGAAGGGGGAGACTTTAGGTAGACCAGATCTGGACATGATATCAGAGCAGTGATTTGGCCGAGGTTAAGTTTAAGAGATCTAGTTGACATCCAAGTGAAAATGTCAAGTGTCAAGTTGGATATGCAAATCTAGAGTTCAGAAGATAAGTCTGGGCTAGAGTACAAATTTGTGCGTTATCAGCAGAAAGAGAAGGTATTTAAAGCTAGCAAGGCCAGATGAAATCACAGAATAGTATATGGGAAAGAAGACCAAGGACCGAGTTCAATGGATTCCAATGTTAAGAAGTTGAGAAGAGGAGGATAAACAGAGAAACTGAGAAGGAGCAGTGACTGAGATTAGAAGGAAACCAAGAGTGCATGATGACTTGGAAGTCAAGGAAAAGAGTGTTGGTAATCACTTGCGTCAAATGCTGCTGATGGGCCAAGTAGGTTGAAAATAGGATATTGATTGTATTTTACAATATGGAGATCATTAGTAACCATGAGGAGAACAATTTCATTTGAATAGTGGAGATGAAAGTCTCTTGGGTGATAATTAAAATGGTTGGGAAGAAAAGAATTTGAGATAGAGAATATAGACAATTCATTGAATAGTTTTGCTAAAAAAGAAGTGATAAAAGAGGCATTAGTTAAAAGAAGGTGGACCCAGAGAGTGTTTTGGGAGAAAAAGTATGTTTAATTGCTGATAGAAGTGATCCAGCAGAGATGGAGAATTTGATGATATAGGAGAGAAAGCAAGGAATTGCTGAAGGCCAGTCTTTGAGTGGGGAGCTGAGATGGGATCGAGGTCATAAGATGGGAGGGGTTGGAATTAGGCGGAAATATCAGTAGCCATCTTTCATTACAGGAAGAGCAGCAAGCACATGGGTACAGAAAGATATTTTTTTTGAATTGCTTTAATTTTCTCAATGGACTAGGAAGCACAGTCAGTTAAGACAGGATGACAATGGAAGTGCTTGAAATGTGAGGAGGAAGAATAAGTTATAAAATATAAAATACTTGTCTGGGAGAGCTGGAGACAGGTAAACGCAACATGATTACCAAGCAGCATTAGGGACCTACCTAAGATTCACGTTCATGAATTTAAATGAGACTAGTTTGCATGCTGTATATTTTCTCCAGCCATGTAAGTTGCAGAGGTTCCAGAATTAGCAAGGCATCAAAGAACACATAACCAGTATTGTGATTCAGCCAAAATGAGTATGAAGTGAGAGAGGAAAAGGAATTGGGGATGTTAAAAAGTAGTGATTGTAATAATTGGTCATAGAATTTAAACTGGTAAGAAGGGAAATGAGTGCATCAGGGAAGAGAGAAAAGTGAAAAGTACATATTGAAGACCAGCATGTACTGTGGTAAATTTTTAGAATAAATTGATACAAGCCTTTCTTTAAAACTGCCATTTTGATGATCTCAAGGCTATGCAGTATTAAATGCTGGTGGGAGGTCAAGTGATTCTAATCTCTAGTTCTTTGGGCAGAAGGTAACTCTCATACAATGTATTCTGATACACTGAAAGCACACTCATAGTTCTTATCCTCTGGTAAATCTATGAGGGAGAAAAGGGCGGTAGGTAGAGAAGGAGAGTCCGTGACAAAGTTGTAAAACAAAGTTGAAATTTATTGTTCCCTCCACTATTTCTTTGTGTGACTTTTAGCTTCCTCAGTTCAGCTCAGCAGCCTTTGCTGCCTCATGGTTCTTCCATGTTCCGCACTGCAGCTTCCTTCCCAAATTAACAGGCAGCACCACATCCCATAACTTTCTCTTCTCTCAGTCCTCCTTCATTAAAACCTGAATGTAAGATGTTCACTCCTACAGAGTAACCCATTAACTACTTTGGTAACTAATTCCAATTTGGGTTAAGTTCTCAATCTTATTTATTATCACTTTTAGAGTGATGGTTTTCAGAATGCTTTTCCCTCAACCTATAGTAAGAAATATAATTTACATCATGAATCAGATCACGAATAGACATATGCAACTGAAATAAAAGATTTATGAAATTATAGCCTTACTACTTGTGATGCAGTCTGAAATTTTTTGTTCTATTGTAATCTACTTAAAAACTTACAAGTCGGGACCCACTAAGTGAT
>NW_011889368.1:404395-406263 GCF_000151845.1 Pteropus vampyrus | reverse complement strand
TCTCCAGCCATGTAAGTTGCAGAGGTTCCAGAATTAGCAAGGCATCAAAGAACACATAACCAGTATTGTGATTCAGCCAAAATGAGTATGAAGTGAGAGAGGAAAAGGAATTGGGGATGTTAAAAAGTAGTGATTGTAATAATTGGTCATAGAATTTAAACTGGTAAGAAGGGAAATGAGTGCATCAGGGAAGAGAGAAAAGTGAAAAGTACATATTGAAGACCAGCATGTACTGTGGTAAATTTTTAGAATAAATTGATACAAGCCTTTCTTTAAAACTGCCATTTTGATGATCTCAAGGCTATGCAGTATTAAATGCTGGTGGGAGGTCAATTGATTCTAATCTCTAGCTCTTTGGGCAGAAGGTAACTCTCATACAATGTATTCTGATACACTGAAAGCACACTCATAGTTTTTATCCTCTGGTAAATCTATGAGGGAGAAAAGGGCGGTAGGTAGAGAAGGAGAGTCCGTGACAAAGTTGTAAAACAAAGTTGAAATTTATTGTTCCCTCCACTATTTCTTTGTGTGACTTTTAGCTTCCTCAGTTCAGCTCAGCAGCCTTTGCTGCCTCATGGTTCTTCCATGTTCCGCACTGCAGCTTCCTTCCCAAATTAACAGGCAGCACCACATCCCATAACTTTCTCTTCTCTCAGTCCTCCTTCATTAAAACCTGAATGTAAGATGTTCACTCCTACAGAGTAACCCATTAACTACTTTGGTAACTAATTCCAATTTGGGTTAAGTTCTCAATCTTATTTATTATCACTTTTAGAGTGATGGTTTTCAGAATGCTTTTCCCTCAACCTATAGTAAGAAATATAATTTACATCATGAATCAGATCACGAATAGACATATGCAACTGAAATAAAAGATTTATGAAATTATAGCCTTACTACTTGTGATGCAGTCTGAAATTTTTTGTTCTATTGTAATCTACTTAAAAACTTACAAGTCGGGACCCACTAAGTGATGTATCAACTACTAATGGGTTGATGGACTCCAGTTTGACAATAAGAGGGGCTTTTTATGCTTATAATGCAGGTAGGTTATGATAATGGAAGAGATTTAAGGGGTGTTCCAGTAGGGGACATTTTTGAAAAAAGGCCTATTGGTTTTTCTCAAATTATACCAAATTTATGGTAATGCAAAAAATGGTCTTAGGTAATATGTTAGTAAATAGTAAATATACTTAGGAGAAATAGATTGTGATCCTAGTTCCACCAAATCAATGGAAAAGATACCAAAGAATACATAAGTTGCACTGTATCTAATCTTTAAAAATAAATTTATGAAGTATGCTAAGAATAATAATTAAGAACATATTCACTAACTTTGATCACTAATTTCTCTAAGACACTGATACTCTTACTTATTTGTTAATTTAAAAAAGTAAGTACCAATCACTGTTTGAAAAGTTTTAAGAGCAATTCACTCCTCAAAATAATTCCATATTGTTGTTGCTTTATAGTTCTTATTTTACAGATTAGAAAACTGAGGTACAGAGATTAAGTAATTTGTCCTAGGTTCCTGGTAAGGAAAAGTATTAGGCAGTTTGGTTCCCAAGTCCATGCTCTTAACCACTATCATATGGCTACTACCACTATTTAGCAGGAGCTAAGTCAGTGTTTTGTTCTTTTCCTGGATCTGTTGTGTCATATATCCTAGATTTCTTATTAAGCTACAAGGGACTCGATGATTTCCTGCTGTATTAATAGTGTTAATAGCTGCCTTTTATTGAGTACACTGTGCTAATCAACTATTTTATTATCTCTATTAAAACCTGTGGCACTCATAAAGTAAATGCTTTTATTATTTTTTCATTTTTTGTGCTAGACTACAGGTGAGAAAACTGAGACTGTGTACC
>NW_011889368.1:365956-403600 GCF_000151845.1 Pteropus vampyrus | reverse complement strand
GTATGTGTGTATATATAAAAGCTTGTTAAATGTAATACACAGAGTTACATTTGTGTTTTCTCAAATTGTTCAAAAAGATCATTTTAAACATAAGAATTTAGTACACAGTCTTCTAAATGTAGCTTATAAAAATACATGTTTGTTAAACTTCTTTTACAACCTATTAGAACTCACTGTCATTCCTAACTGCTTTATTGGACAAGCATAAATACTTCTGTAGGGTTCATATGAAGCTTCTATCATTTCTCCTATTTACTCTACCTATGGTGAATTGTTTCTTGGGATGGGGAAGAGGGGCAGTAGGAGAGGCTTTAAAAATTACTTAGTTTAGAAATGGTTCATTACAGGTTTCATTATTTTACAAAATAAGCAAGACCTGATAGGATATGTGTGTTTTAGTAGCTGAAACAGCCTGGAAACAAGCATTTAGTGGAAAGACCATTGAACATCAGAAGACTCAAATCCTAGACTCCATTCTATTAACAACTGTATGATGTTGAGCTTCTCAATCTAATCTCTCATGTTCTTTATATCAAAAATGGAATTCGATAGGTTTAATTTAAGAGCACATGAGACATTAAGCAAGAGAAGTTTATAAATAGCAAATGTAATATTCTGATTTTATTTCTGGATTTAGTTTATGTTGAGACTCTGAAAGTCATACAAACCCTCCAAAACATAAGAATATTCATTGTCACAAACTACTACCTACTTAATTGATCTAAAGTCCTTATGTATTCTACAAATAGGTTGAATTGTCTGAATATTATACTGTTCCTTAAGTATTTAAAATAAATAGCACCAGAAAATATTTGCAACTTAAAAAATTTTATGTACTTGATATAGTACCCAAAACTTTTAGGCATTTTGATAAAAAATGAATCATACTTTTTTTTTATTTGAGGTTTCAAAATAAATCCACACATCAACTTGGAAGGCATAGTTTACTGCAGCTGCTGTACATTTTCTACACAGCTTATTTGTAATATCATTAGTCATTGTTAAGTCTATTAGTCAGAAATTCCATATCTATAATGTAATTGTCATTTTTAGTAATTATTTTTTGAAATGCTGACATACAACTTAGTATGTTGAACTTTAGCTTTATTCACGGATTTCTCCTGTTCTTTTGCAAATCAATGTGAATAATCTCAAAATAACAGTTCCTCTCCACACTCTAAGCATTTTAGATCATATTAATGTTTTGCCCTTTATTATTTCCATCAATTAATTTTGCCCTTTAACTTTTGCTGATCAATGTGGACTAAATTGTAATTGCAACATTTCTATGAAATAATACCAAATTAAGGCTGATAGTGGCATGCTGTGAGTTGGTGTGGAATATTAACATTTGAACTTGGTAAGTTGATTTAAAACCAGATAGATTTTTGATTTATGTTTAAATTCTGGGTATGAAGAATTTTGAATGTTATATTATAGTTAAAATTTCCTTGTAGTGTCTGCTAAATACTGGTGGTTTGGAAAACATGTAACTTTACATTACCTCTAGCTCTTCTACTGTCATTAGAAGGTTAAAATATCCAATGAGGTAAGAAAGGAATTAAATATCCCATGAACGTCTTTATTAATTCCCATAAATTAATTGAAATATTAATTTTAGGTTACCCAATATGGTTGATTGTTTATTCATTAAGTCAACATATAGTCATTACCTACTCTGTACCAGATAATGTACTAGGTGATGAGAATAGAGTGATGAATAAAATTTGGTTTCTACTCCAAAAGAACTCAGATTCCTGGGGAAGAGATGAACACATATTTGTATGTGTACAATAAAAATAGTGCCACATTGGAGGTGTGCATTGGGTGTCATGGAAGCACAGGGAAAAGCCACTTAGTTCTTGAGGTTTAGGAAAAGCTTTCTGGAATAGATGCCACCTAAGCTTTCTCTTCAAAACAATTTTTTAAAAATTATAAATGAAATAGATGAACATATGACAATCATAAAATAATTTAGAAAGATTTATGATCAAAGTAACAGAACCATTTCTATTCAACAGCAATTTGGCTTCCTAGAGGCAAGCTCTTTTAGATATTTTTGCTTGCATTTCTACTGGTGGTTTCTCCATAATGCTAAATTATATCATTATACTTCTTATATGTATTTTAGAGTCATTTATCATTTTTTTTACTTCTATAGGTTACTATTGTGATAATAAATAATAACCCACTACATTAAGATATGATATTATCACCTCTCCTGTTTCCTCCATGTTTTTTACCTCCGCCACTCTCTACCATTCATCAGCTACTCCATTACTTTTATTTTGTTAAGATTGTTATCATTTGTAACTTGATATGAAACAGCAACCAGATGTTTCACCTTCTTCAAAAATTGTCTCTGAAAGTTTATATTTTATGACTATGCTGGGTCAGGTACTGTGCTATGATAGAATTAATTCCCTTTTCTTAATGTCAATTGCTTAAAATTATGCCAAAGATTTATTTTCTCCACATTTGAATCATGACTTTTTAAACAACGTTGTCTCCTCCTCACTTTGGGTTAGTAATTGGTATTTCTCTCTTGTCTTAAAAAGATAATATGCATCTTACATTTTCACATATTTTCCCCATATATTCTCATATTTTTGATACATATTTTTATTCTTCTTAAAGAAGTCCCTTCAGCATTTCCTGTAATACTGGCTTGGTGGTTATGAACTCCTTTAGCTTTTTTTTGTCTGGGAAGCTCTTTATCTGTCATTTGACTCTGAATGATATAGCTTTGCTGGATAAAGTAATCTTGGTTATAGATCCTGGGTTTTCATCACTTTGAATATTTTGTGCCAGGCCCTTCTGTCCTGCAAAGTTTCTTTTGAGAAACTAGCTGCTAGTCTAATGGGAGCTCCCTTGTAGATAACTAACTTTTCTCTTGCCGCTTTTGAAGTTCTCTCTTTGTATTTAACCTTTGGCATTTTAATGATTATATGTGTTGGTGTGGGCCTCTTTGGGTTCATCTTGTTTGGAACTCTCTGAGCTTCCTAGGGTTGTCTGTCTATTTCCTTCACCAGGTTCGGTAAATTTTCCGAAATTATTTCTTCAACTAGGTGTTTTCAACTTCTTGTTCTCTCTCTTCTTCTGGTACCCCTATGATGCGAATGTCATTATGCTTGATGTTGTCCCATAATCTCCTTAAATTATCTTCATTTTTTTGGATTTTGTTGTTGTTGCTGTTCTGATTGGGTGCCCTCTGCTACTGCATCCTCTGTATTGGCGGTTCAGTCCTCTTCCTCCACTCTGTTAAGTTCCTCTAATGTACTCTTCATCTCAGATATTGTATTCTTCATTTCTGACTCATTCTCTATTATAATTTCCATTTCCATTTTTATGTTTTTTTTTAATCTCTTTGTTAAATTCTCACTGAGTTCATCTACTCTTCCCCTAACTTCATTGAGTGTCCTTTATAATAAAACCAGTGTTCCGCATTCTGCATCTGTTACATTGCTTGATTCCACTTTGTTTAGATCTTTTTTTGGAGCTCTGTTCTGTTCTTTCGTGTGGGACATTCTTCTTTGTCTCCCCATTTTGGCTACCTTTCTGTGTCTGTTTCTATGTACTGTTTCTAGCTCCTGAGTCTCCCAGTCCTAGTAGAGTGGTTTTGTGGGGCCCAGTGACACAATCCTGAGAGGGGTCTAGCTGCAGGCCACTTTAGCCCCAGCCAGTGCCCCTCTAGGGCCACTTGGTAGGAGTCAACAAGCAATCCACAGATGGCTGCCACCTGTGCTGTGCTTATAGTTGCCTCAAGAGGCCACACCAGAAATTGAGGCCAGCTGCCGTCAGTGTGGGGCTTGGAGCTGCTCAGCAAGGGGCACAGGACACTCGGAGGACAACACTGGATGTGGCTTGGGTGGGGCTGCAAGTTAGGAGAGGCGGAGTTCCAGGGAATCCTCTGGGGCAGAGCGACCTCTGATATCCAGTTTGATGATGTCTCAGCTATGGCAGTGTTGTATCTGCACATCTGGAGGGGAGAGAGCTCAACCAAGGATCTATGGATACCACCAGCTCTTCTGCTTAGGAGAAAGCCACCCCTCTGGCCCTCGCCCTAAAGCCCTACAACTCAGTGTCCCCCTATATGTCCCTGGCACCCTGCTAGCAACCACCCCAATGCTGGAGCTCAGAGCAAGAGAGTTTGTCACTGCTTAAGTCCGGTCATGGTTGTGGCCCCTTTAAGAGGAGCATCTGCACCTGCCGCCTGGAGCTGACGTAGCCGCCTGCATAGGACTGAGCAGCCTCGTGTTTCCTCTTCCAATATTCCAAGGTGATTTCTTTTCTCTCCCTAGTTGTATGGCTTCTGTTCATCCAGGCCCCTCAGACCCCCAGGTGACTCTGCTTGCTCTTTTCTCCATGGTTTTGTCACAATTTTGGTGTCGTCGCAAGAGGAGATATACAAAGCCTCTACGCTCTACGCCATCTTGACTGGAATCCCTTCCCCATCACCCGTTCCCCATATATTCTCAAACTGAGATCTTTTCCCAAATGACTTCTTCCTGGCACCATCCATTCTCCTGCTCTAATCTGAATCAATTGCTTTCTAGGACTACTGTACAATCTCTCTCTAGGAATTTCCGTCACTGCTTTCCTAGATGGGATCCATATTTTCTAAATCCCTATTTTCTAAATTCTTTCTCTGTCCCTTATTTTTCTAGTCAGCACCATAAAGTAACTGTTTAAGAAAAGATACATGGTAAATACATATCGTATAAGCAATACCTTTATTCTGCTCTCCCCGAGTGTGCTTGTGTGCATGAGATTGGACTGGGTATATCATTCTAGGGTCAAAAAATTTCTCTGTAAACTGGAGGGCATCAATTTCCTTTTTTTAGTACTCAGTGTTGGTGATAAGTCTAAGTCAATTCATTCTCATTTTTCAAAGATAACTTGTTTTTAATATTGGAAGCTTTTATGATCGTCTTAATGTGGATCTTAATTATAATCATTCCGCTTGCCAATTTGTTCTTGAAATGTTCATGTATTTCGAATCTGATGAATTCGGTCTATTATTTCCCTTTTAATTTCTTCTCTATTTTCTGTATCATTCTTTTTTGTATTTCTATTTTTCAGATATTGTACCGCTACACCGATCTTCTATAACTCATCTTTTCCCTCATGCTTTCTGATTCTTTGCATTTTTGCTTTACACTCTAGGTGAGTTCCTTGACTTTTTTCCCTAGGCTTCTATTTTTTTAATACCATTTAGTTAATTGTCTATTTTCATTTTCTAGCCTCTATGAGTCTGTTGATATCTTTCATTTGCTGATCATTTCTCTCCTACAGTCTTCTCAGTTATATACCAATTCATTTTTATGAATTTCTGTTTTTATTTTAGTGGAATCTCAGGAGAGATAAAAAGTAAAGTGTATCAATAAGACCTGGTATGACTTTGGGGAACTGCAAGCAGTTATAGGTTGTTTAAAAAGTATTAAACTAGGAATAGTCAGGCACATGAGTAAAATAATTGCTAGGCAACATATCATGAGGCCCTTGTAGATACATTCTACTAAGAATATTAGACTTTCTCTTATAGACACTGAAAGTAGTATGATTATGTAAGGAAGATATATTTAAAGACTAGAGGCAGGGAGGAAAGTTTGTCGAAAGAGTTTATAGTGGTAATTAAGATCTGATCTAAGGCAGAAAGATCAGAGCAAAAATAAGGCAGAAATAATAGATGGTACAGAAGAAATTCCAAAATTGATTAAGTTTATCGAGGGAAGCAATGCTCAGAACCCCAAATAGGATAAATGTAAAGAAAACTACCAGGCAAATCACAATAAAACTTCTGAAAACCAAAGACAAAAATAAGCCCTTAAAAGCAGCTGGGAAAAAAAAGGTATAGTACCTTCAAAGTTTCTAATAAACGGAAAGTAAGAGTGTGAGCTATCATCTCAAAATAAACAGTGGAATCTAGAAAATAATGGAATGATAATCTTTAAAATACTAAAATAAAATATGTCAGCTTATAATTAAACTGTAGTCTATTTCTATTTTTGTCTAATTTTCTATGCAATAAGGAATGCTACTTTATTAAGGCAATATTTTTCTGGGATGATGTCCAGTTCTACAAAATTATAAGAGAAGAAAAATTTCAGTGTGGAAAAAATAATAAATTGAATTCAGGAGCATTAGAGATCATTGTAAAAAAGCATAATTTAGATAGTTAATTTTGTAAGATGACGGTCTAAGTAGAGTAACTAAAAGATTTAAATGCTCACCATTTAATATGTTCTAAATGATTAAGTTCCATGCCAATCTAGAAGCAAAATAGTCAACTTATTTTTTTTAACTCCCTTCAGCTCTGGTTTTAAATAGTTTCTAAATCTTTTCTTCATTACATTTATCATAATAAAGTTGACTCTTAGATTAACTGTGGCAATTTTTGACAAACATATTAAGGCCAATAATATAATGAAATGAAAATTATAAATAGAAGGATGTGTACAATACAGAGTTTATAAAGGTATAAGAGTGGATCTTTTTAAGAACTGTTAGATATTAAGTATGAAAAATATGACTGTACAATTTTACATCCAGGCAGATAATATGGAAATAAAATCGAGAGGTAATATAAGAGGCAGTATGGTGATTAAAAGCATGATCTCTGAAACTCTATTTCCTAAGTGAAAATCCCAGCTTTTCAAATTACTAGCTGTGTGACCTTCAGAAATTTTTTTTTACTCTATCTGAATTTCAGTTTCTGCATCTATAAAACCTTTTAACGATTGTGGCATAAAGTTATAAACATTCTTCAAATTAGCTATTACTATAATGAAAAGTTGACAAAACAAGATTAGTGCATTCATAATAATCATGTAATATCTTTTGCTGGATTCTGGTGTTTCGCTTAGGCAAAGGAAGTATCTGAGGAACTTTGCATTTTACATAATAATGAAAGAATGAAAAGAAGAAAAATATATTGAATGCCTCATGAATGATAGGAATTGTGTTGGCAATCCACATATATAATTTTCTATGATGTATTATTTTTGTCATTTTATAGATGAGGAAACTGGCTTAGAGATGTTAAGTATCCTAGATTATTGTAAATTTAACAATATAATTCATTTATCAATAAGTAAGTGGGATAAATCAGGGGAA
The DNA here is from genome assembly GCF_000151845.1 of Pteropus vampyrus. Taxonomy (NCBI): domain Eukaryota; kingdom Metazoa; phylum Chordata; class Mammalia; order Chiroptera; family Pteropodidae; genus Pteropus; species Pteropus vampyrus. The sequence goes on along the minus strand of NW_011889368.1, from coordinate 396,484 downwards.
GAGACTGATTTCCTTATATAAATCCTAGAAAAAAGCATAGTAGGTGGTTAACTGCTTTCATATTAAACTGATTCCTACTTGCAGATGTGATCACACATCTGTTAAAATGCTGTGTCCTTCCTTTTTTTGGCTGATTATTTAGTTTATTGATTCCTTGTCTTTCTACTATCATTTTATTTTTAGTAGAGTCAATCAATTCTAGACAAAGTTGAAAAGTAGATGAATTCTATCTTTTATCCTAAGAAATACCTCTCTCATTTCTACTTTCCATGCACCCTATTCTCCAATAAAAACTTGTTTTTGAAAAAAGTTTGAAATCAATAATTTATAGCTGGATATAAATTTAAACTGTTTTCTCTTCTTAGAAGATTGTCCCAAATCTTAACTTCTTTTTAATAGATGTTTTACTTTATTAAAGGAAAGGTAGGCATTTTTGAGTAAGCAAGGAAGACTTTGAAAAGTTTGAAAGGGATCTTTTCAGGAATTCCTGAAATACCATAAGTTAGCCTGGGAATAATTTACCTATATGTCATACAACCCTTAAAACAAAAAAAACTAAACTAGTTATTAAAACCTGCTTGTTGAAAAGGATTTATGATTTAACAAAAATGACAAATATTACTTTATACTTTTTTCTTTTATTGGTCACTAGACTATGCCCTAAAGTAATTTGGAAGTTTCAAGTTTTTATATAAAATCAAATCATAAAACTTGACTATATATAGCAGTTGAATTTAGGTACCATTACTGTTTGGATTACAATGGTAGGGTTGGCTCTTAGCTACACGTTTTCAAAGACTGCTTATACTTGGCTATATGAATGCCTGGCCACTCTCAATTAGAGTCAGATCTATATTGATCAAGAATAATGAAAGGGCATACTGATGATGGTATTTCTTGGACAGCTTCAGTGAACAGGAAACATTGATCTCTATTAGTTAGGGTAAGACTAGGATGCTATAACCAAGAGAACAATGATTTAGCAAATTAAAGAAAATAGAAGTTGATTTTTCCTTTACATAATAGTTCAAACTGAGAGGTTCAACCCTTCTCCATGAGGTTATTCAGAGATCCAGATTTTTTCCATTGATTGCCCTATCATCCTCTGCATGGTGGTGACAGGATCTCTGTGAATTGCAGCTGCCAATAAGGGGAAAGACAACGTGGTAGATGTATACTCATAGTCCTAAAACTGAGATCTATAAGGGGCACATATCACATTTTATTCCATGGAGAAAAACAATCCTACGTTTCCATTATGATCAGGAGGCTGGAAAATTCCATTTAGTTTTGAGTCTAGGAATAAGAGAAAATACATTTTGGTAGACAACTAAGAGTCTTCACCTTATGGTCTGTGCTTTTTCTTTTGATCATGTTGAGGTTTCCTGATGACGTGTAGTTTTGCCTCCTGAAAATAGTGAGGATTAATACAGTTTCTGTAGGGACTGTTAAACTGGAGAAAAAATACCACCTCAATTTTCCTGCAGACTGTGCATTATTACATCCTGCCTGTAATAGTGAGAAATTATAAAATATCTTTGAATAAGATCCTTATTCAAAATATCAAAACTTTTTCAAAGACTCAAAATTTATTGGTTCTCAAAGGGAAAGGAGACAATATTAAAGCTCCCTTGTGATTTGCCTATGTCTTGTAAATCTGCTTCTAGTCCCTTTTATTTAGAGGGAAAAAAGCCAGCTCTACACCTAACTCCCCAATGAAAAATAAGTTCTTAGTAGATCAAAACATGTTTTAACTGCCGTTCTTCCTGAAACAGGACACAATTTAAGCACTGCTTAGTAGATACCTTCTACTGTGTCCTCTTTTAAAATAATCTAGTATGCAGGTTAACTTCTAAGGGGAGGCTCATCAGGGAAATAAAACATAAGGCTTTCTTTATTGTTAATAACCCATTCTTCAGCTGAGACTTCATATTAGATACTCTATGGTTAAAAAGAAGAGAGAATGGTGTCCACTCATGTAGGATGATTATTCTCTAATTTTCTGTTATGATCAAATTTATGTCTTGATATAATAGGAAGTTTTGTGTTAACAAGACTCCAATAGACCCAAGAAACTCCTTATCATCTCCACTTACTAGCAGATGCCTATATTCTTGTAAGGAATTCTTGTTTTTCCTTGGGTAATCATTAAATAGTGAGTCTTTTTTTCCTTCAAGATTTTTTTTTCCCTAGGCTTTTTCTCATATCATTCTTTATGTCCATCCGAGCAATCCATCAGAATGAACTTCACTACTTCCTTTGCTTTACTTCCCATCATTCGTTAATGAATCCCAAATATTCATCTTTAGCCCACCTTATTTTTGAAGTCCAGATGTGACTATTCAACTGCTTACTGAAAATCTCCACCTAAATGTCCCACATGGCAAAAATCAAACTTATGAACTCCTCATTCCTTCCCCTCAAACATCCCTTGTTCATGATCCACCAAGGTGCTTAAGTCAAAACCTGGATTTTAAGTTTAAAAATCTGGCCTAAGACCAGAAATCACATTGGTTATAAGTTCATTAAAACAGGATCCTGTCTATAGGTGATAATTGTAAAGTTTGAGGCTTTCTTCACCTAGCTTATATACTATCATACTGGAGCATTTATGTTGTATGAAGCAACAATGCATATAAATAGTGAAGAACATTTTATAAAGTATCTGATATCTGGGATATGCTAAGAAAACTATAATAGTTTGGCAAATCTTGGGATTTAGACTTTTTATATCTTTTGTTTGTTTTCCTGCCCTAGCATATTGAAGCTTGTAACTACATACATTCATCAAAATTTTAATCTGAAGGATGTCAAGGAGCCATATAGACTTTACTCATCTAATGCTTTGGTGCCTTTAGCAGTAGTAAAGCCCATTACTTTTTCTAGTTAGCACATAATGCCTTTCTTCTCTCTATAGCCTTGTCAAGAACAGACATTATTCTACAGTAACCATGTGTTCAGTCCCACTTGAATACTCAAAATCTTAATATTTAAAAATCAGATTTAATCATGCTTGTATTTATTTATTGTCTCCTAATGTCACTTTTCTTTATATTGTTTTTATTTGCATTTCAGTACTTTTGGTAATTTACGGTGCTCTGATCTTTAATCCCTGGAAATAATTTTGGCAAATATATCGTGGCTTAAATTTGGGAATCATTCTATCTGTTGAAGATTTACTGTATATGCTAACATACTTAAACTCTGAAAAGTAAAGGCTTGCAGAAAAATTACACTTGGTTAGCTATTTATCTAGTGGTTGCCATGGAACTAAGAAAATGCATGTCATCTGTCATGCTATTTACTCTTTAGTTTGAAAGACTCAGAACTTTTAAATTGGTACTCACTTTAGTTTCATGAATGCCTTTTGCATGGACTAAGCAAAAGGGGAAATCTTTCACATATGTACTTTCCACTGGATAGACTACATAAGAGGCTTTTTTTCTCTTTCCTAAACAGCTTCCATAGCTGTTTGTTATTGCTTTAGATGATTTCCAGAATTTCTTGACCATCAGTCTTAGGTGGACTTGTTTTCTTCCAGTGAGATTCTACCCTTTCGTTAGTCCCATTCTTACATTGCCAAATCTATCGTCCTATTTCTTTTGACTCTTTACCTTCTTCCTTTCCTTTCTTACTTTGCAGTCTTTGTCTTACCAATTCTCTTTCAGCTTTATAGAATATTATTATTTTTGTGCTCCCACATCAACTTCATTAAAACATTTATTCTTTAGGGGATAGCCATATACCTTAGAATGTTTCATTTAACAAATTATTTTGAATAGTTTTCCTTTAGTCTGAAATCTTCTCTGTACCTCAGATGGGTTCCAAATATCCTTGACTTTTCAGAAACATATCAATTGCATAAAATAGAGCAGATTTGTAACATGTAATATCACTAAAGGAAAAATAGTGTTTTGGCAGAAAAAATTTTAATTAGTTGTCTTAGTAAAAAAAAAAAATGCTACAACTCTGTCTTCTATTCAGCATTGAAAATGCACTTCAGTCTTTAGGTCAGTTTATATCAGACAATTAACTGGCAGAAAAGTCAGCACTCTTCACTACACGGATACAACAATATGAGGGAAGTGTTAGAATAACTTAAACTTCCCTAATGAGCTTCAAGTATTTAATGAGAAGATTTTCTATTCTTGTGTGATTAATATTGCTCTGTGACAGAAAGAGGACTTTTTTTTTCTAAAGGAAATATAGAGCAAAAGAGTTTAAGATAAATGATTAAGAGGAAGTTAAGAAGTGTTTAATCCTGTATAGCCCAAAGGGGATTAATTATTGATGACCAGTAACTACCACCAGCATGGAGTGGTATAATCATTATAGCCTATAATAAAAACTATTTTGAAACTACTAGCATTTTAACCATTTATTTTCTGAATTTAATCAACCAAGCAATCTGTTTGGACTGGGTATATAATTGTGTGAAATTGTGAACCTATATCATATATTTAGAGACATTATTATCATTTATAGTTAGTCTAAAATTTTTTCTCTATAAAAAATATCATTGTAAATTACTAAGTCAAAATGGACAGGCTGTATGTACATTTGCACATGTGTGCATGCACATTTGTGTGTGTGTAGTAGGTATGCAGTTCTGTGTATGTGTAGATCCATTTAGAAAGTCAATAGGTTAGAAAAAAGAATAAGAAAAAGAGATACTAGAAAAGAATCATTGACACTAAGTAAAATATTAGTATATGTGGGCATACAAAATCAGTGGCTTTTTGCACAAACACTGATTTTTTTTGAGTGATTGTTTTTACCATCACTTATCCACTAAGGCAAGATATCAAGGAGAAGTAGTGAGAATTTAGTGATAAGTTGATTAGAAGTAGTTAGGCATAGAAGTGACTAGAAGTAAAATTTAGAAGTTATGAGAAGTAGTGAAGATGTCAAGAAGTTTGTGAGAGAAGTAAAATACAGGTAGATTGTCATTCTGTTTAAGTAGAGGTTAGCCATGCATATTGAGCAAAAACTGGATAGAAGTTTGATGAAATTTAGGAGACTAGGATTGCTTTTACATTTTTAATTGTGGAAATCATAGTTATAGAGAAAAAGGAGTAAGAGCAAATGTCAGAGGATAGAGGAGAAAATCATTTCATTACCGGCATTGTCGACCATCTTTATGTGTGTTTAGGAGGTTTGAATTTCAGCAGGACACATCACATTTATTTATTTAAAAAGGAAGTTAAATTGATGATGTTATGATCCATCTATGCTTCTTGAAGTTTGTTGAGAAAGGCAGACTCTTGCACACAGTCTTTCAACCCCAGCTCAGCCACATAAAAATGGGCCCTGGGCCTAGAATACTTCTCTTATCAAGAGATAGGAAGCCCACATAGCCTTACACTGGAATATCTTTCTCTGTTTCAGGCTCAATGTGTTCTGCTTAAGGGCATGGATCAATGGCCCTCAGACACCCTCCCTTCACGCTTAGCTTTCCATATTTCAGACCTCACAAGGGAGGGATTGGGCCCCTTTTATATGGCAGCAAGAAGTGGGTTACATGCAGCCACATTGCCTGTGATAGCTGCAGAATGGATCTGCTGGCCATGGGGACCCACGCATGGCAAGGGACTGAATTTTGTGTGTACTGTCTCTCCAATCTTGCTTTAGGTAAATGCTGTACCACTTGAATCTGGTGTGCATATTCTCAGCAAACTTGGATACTGCACTAGTCTTTTCTCTGGGTGTCACTTATCTGCCAGTTAAGCTTGACTGCACTCATGTTATATTTTATCCTGTGGTACAGCCTGACCATCCAGTGAATGGTGAAACAAAGCTTCTCCTTCCTAAGCCTTAGTGAGGATTGTGCCATGGTTTGGAGGTAGGAAGAGAATGACAAGCCATTAGTCATTTATCAATACTGATTATTTTTGAAAATGACTACTTCAGGTCTATCAGCTTATTGCTGCTTCTGTAACATTCTTAGACCACAGAACAGTGGTCAAGCCAGCAATCAGCTCAGATTGGCTGATTTGTTCCTTTAGTCCAAGCTTCTTAGATGGACCATGCAGTCATGCTTCTCTTAGGTCTCACTGTCTTCCTTTCAGGAATTCTTCCAGGGATAAAGGGAGAGTTTCCACCCTGCTCTGGACTCCCAGATTTTTCTTATTTCATATGCAGATAAACCTTCACTTTACATCCTCTCTTAAACTCTACTTTCCCTCTATTTTTTTCACATTTGACATTGATTACCATTAAAATTACAATCCGAATTATTATCAACAAAGATATTATTTACTTTTCCTTGAACCAGAGGGCATAATCTTTAAAATAGTCCACGAAGAAGGAATGTTATACCATCTTTCCAAGTATGGCAAAGATAGGGGAGAAGAACAACAGTTAAGTGCCCATATCGAGACTATTTGAACATTCATATTTTGCCAATTTGTATTGAAATGTGCATATTATTTTCAATAATTAGAATGATACAAATGGATCTTAAGAAATAGCAAAAGAAAAACTCCACTTTTTTTTTCAAATTAAAGTCAAGAAGGTATGAAATTCTCCACATTTTAAGTGCTCCTTTATTACCGGTCTTTCTGTGATTGAATTTATAACAACAAAGAGAGTTGGAAATTAAGGAAATTAATCAGAAAGTTCAGTTTAAAAATAGCAATGAAAAAATAAGTGAAATTTCCTGCAGTATTCTAGTGTTTGGTATCTACACAGCTAAGATTCATTAGGTAGATGCTTAATTCTTTTCTTTATTCTTATGAAAAGATTATCCTCTGTTTGTCACTGTGTATAAAGTAAAATGAAGATAGATTATACAAATATTCTGAATGACTAAAAGATTAAAATTGTGAGTCTTCCAAGAAATATGTCAGGATTCAAAAATATCTTATTGCAGTTTGTTTTTTTTCTACTGTAAATAAAGGATCAACCAACATCTAATAACTCACAACTGCATCTTTTCTTGTTAGAACATGTCGTCCGGCACTTTTTGATGAGATGTTCTCAGATAATACCTGGGGCAGATTGACCAAAGGAGAACCATTTTTTTAATCAGGATAACATAATGATTTTATCACAAACTTTAGATAGGGCTATGGATATCATCATTTTTGTGTGTGTGTCTGTTAATAGCACTGTATCTTTAGTGAAATTGAAGACAGGACCTTCTGTAGGTCTCAATGCAACTTTATAAAAGGCCATAACAATGCCTTTAGAATCAAATCCACTTGCTATTCTACAGAGAAGAAAGTTTCCTAGTAAGTTGGCTGTTAGTTGAGAACAGGTACCCTGCAGACGCTAAGCTATGGGATGAGATGAACAGAAATTTGAATTTTCTACTTGGCTAAAGCTAGTGACTTTGATTTCTCTCTGCTCTTGAGTCATTTTGTGAGCATTGGTTTCTTTACCTATGGAAAGAGAGGGTTGTCCAACATGTTCTGAGGTTCTTCCAGTTCTAAAGGTTTTTGGATAATTTACCTGGAGCCCAGGAGATGCCCTGAATCTGGCTGGTATGCAATGTATATGTAATGATTGTGAAAACTATGTGACTTCCAAATGAAGAGTAGCACATGTCATTTGGAAACATTGTGGGATCTCAACACTTGGGATTTTGGAAGCAGAATCAATATGATTAAATCACAAACAAGATAAATTCCTCGTTTACTTAGGTAAAATAGGAATAGTTGTATAAAAACCATTTGAACTAAATGAAAGCAAAATAGGCCATATACTAATTGAAAATATCTAGAACACATTATTATTTTTATCTTTGATAAAGTGTCAAATAAGTAGTTTAAATGTATTAAATGTAATGAATGTATTTTTTTTTTTACAAAAGCTTTTTAGCTAGTTGAGCTATTTATATTTTGTGACTATAACCAGTATATCTATTATTTTAAAAATATATAGTGGGAGAAATCAATATTTAGACAGGTAAGAAAACGCTGCAGTTTTAAAGTTTGCTCTCAACAAATTTATCTAATAGAATTATATACATTATATATTTGTATGACCATTAAAAGTTGAAATAGAATAATATAGAAAGTATGCTTTTAATTGACATTTCTTACACTTATAGAGTGAATTGACAATTTTCATGTATTTAGAGTGGCTAATAATAATTTACATTTTTTGATATATGCACTATTTTAAATACTTACCTATATTTACTCTTTAAATCTTGTAACAACACTATGATCTATTTACTTTTTTTATTATCACCCATATCTTGCAGGTGAGGCTATTGAGGACCAGAGAAGTTCATTAATTTGCCTAAAGACACACAGTCATAAAAAGTGGTAGAACCAAGATTTAAACCCAGCATTCTGGTTTTCTGCTCTTAACCAAATGTAATAGTGGCATCTTATCATGATTACTTAAAAAGCACTACTAAATTATGTTAATGTATTAATATGTCCTAATTTATTTATATATTTACTAAAGAGAAAATTGGCCTGTTCATGTGTTCAAAAAATGCATCCTTTTCTCCTTCACCAACATCTGCAATTTTCTATTTCTTTTTGTAAAACTGAAAAGCTGTAAAATCAACTTTTTCTTTTGTTTCAATCTGAGACTGCACTTCATTTCTATGATTTGCTAGCATGTGTGCTAGAATATAAATGCTTTTTATCTTTTGCCTTAAATGTGTAGGGAATCAATTCCTGATGAATTGTTATGAGTTGAGAAGTACTGTGTTCTCTATGAAGTTATAAGTAGCCCATATATGTCTCTTTTTATTCTTTCAGGAAGTCTTATTTAGTTATTAGCATTATCTCAGCCCAGAATGTGTTAAATTTAGAAATCACTGCATCATCTGTTTTACTCAAGCAGCTGACATTCAATCACATGTTAATATTACTTCACTTCTTATTCAGAGGTCTCAAACATCTATCTATTTCACCATCTTTCAAAATCTTAAATGAGACTGACAATTATAATTATGTGTCTTGTGATACAAAGCATAATAAATTGTAAACAAGTCACGAATAGTAATGACATAAAAGAAAGAAAGCTGAGAAAAAACCCGAAGAGTGTATGATAGTTTCTCCTTTCAGTCAGGGAAATAAATGCTTGTTTTCAATAGAATTTAACTGTTCTAAGACCCTTTAAGACAATTTCTAGTGCAAAGTGAGAACATTTGAAGTTCCATCGGAATAATGCAGTACTCACTTGTAGCCTGTAAAAATAAACGTCCACACTTTTCTTGTGGAAAAGAAAAGCTAATGCAAAAAACAGGCAAACCAAAAAGCCCCCCAAAATCTTAAGAAAGCTTATCTGTAGATACATCTTAGTAGGAAAACAGTTTCCTGGTGCTGGACAAATAGGCATCTGTCCTTGATTTAATAGCTGTATTTCTATACTCCATTGAACCTCAGGGGGTCATATTGATACAATATTAGATGAGAAACAGATTAGTCTGAGTTCTTATTGAAATAATTCTTTAAAAATTATAATGTTTTGAATTGATCAATTCGCAACTTGAGTTGTATCAATTTAGTCCTATCCAAACTCACTCAGAATATATATGAAATTGTTTCATGAAAATTTGATAATTTTTTGGTTAAAATTTTGCTTTGCATAGTTGTTAATAGATTGTCTGAACTCTAAAAATAATATTGCTCAATGTTTTTGTAAGTAGTGAAGAGCATTGTATTATATAGGAATACATGTCAATTAGGATGCTTCGTGAAACAAGTGGTGGAAAAATGGACTTAAGCCAGTTTAAAAATAAGAAAATTTATTACCTTCAAAGGATGCCATCAAGGTGGATTAATTCAGCAACACAATCTTGTCATCAAGAATCCCTGGTCTTTCAGCTTTTCTACTCTGTTGCCTTCAACATCAGCTTCACATACAGACTGGTTTCCATGATTGTGAGATGGCTGCTGTAGTTTTTTTGTTCTTGTCCTGTGTGTGTGTGTGTGTGTGTGTGTGTGTGTGTGGAGAGAGAGAGGGAGAGAGAGAGAGAGAGAGAGAGAGAGAGAGAGAGAGAGAGAGAGAGATTTTCTATGTGCATACTTGAATACTTGAATTAAATTGGGATTATTTATGAAAGGAAAGTAGAAACAAAGAAAATATGCTAGGTGATGATCAGTGTCCAAATACAGAGAAGCCATGTAAAAAAGTAGAACCATATCATTATATTTTAATGATATTTTTTTTGTGGATGGCATGTTCTAGTCAAGTCTGACTCCATTGAACTAGTATTATGTTGTACAATATTCATATCCATATTGAAAAACATAAAATATTCTCTATTTATTACTTCCTTTTTGGAATTTAGTTATGACCGCTTAACACAGAGGCTCTAAATTCTTAATTATCCAGCTACAAATCAAAAATTTTAAATGTAAAATAATTATATAAAATTGTATTATTCGCTTCTTATGGCAGAGATAGCTACTTATTCTCAAAAGTTTCAGTTGGGCCATGGTTGCTCAGAATGAAAACCGCTTGGCAGCTCCCTTACAGCTAGGTGTAGCTATATGAGCAAGGTCTTCCCCTGGGATGTGAGTGGAAGTGATACATGCAACTTCCAGTTTTTGGTTTTACAGAGAAAATGTAACACTTTATGGATGATAGAAAGAATAAGAAAAAGCCTGGACACCTGGTAACATTAAACAAAATGTCTGATCTATCAGCCTAGATGCTTACGTCTACCTTATATAAGCCATTTTTAATTTAGCCTGAACCTACATCCTAATATAGCAGATAGCCAATATCAATAAACCATCTAGCAATTAGGTGTGATTTCTTGACACTAGAAACTGGATTACAATCCTTCTGGGTACAATACAAAATACATTGCTTGTTTTAAAATATTTATAGGAGGGACAAGCATGATATAGAACTTCCAATATTTTTATTTTGAAATTGTAGGGTTTTTTTTTATTGTTATTAATACAACATTTAACTGTTTTGAATGCACTTACTAATTTTAAGCTATTAACATTCAATCACTACTTAAAATAATCAAACCATTTGTATTTGTATGTATATACAGCATACATCTTCACTGTTTACTGTCTCAAGACATTTTTAACAAGCTATTGTGCTGGCAGAATTAATTAGATCTGAAAACTGGTGTAATAAAAACAATAAAAGCTATAAGAATGCATTAAGATAGAATACCAAAATAATAGAATCTAAGGTTTCTAAAGTTGTATTTGACTAGTCAAATGTTCCTTAATATCTGGCATTGTTCATTATAATATTAAAGGAATGTAATGAAATGAAAATTGAGGCAATAGAGAATTCAGTATGCACAATTATTTTAAATTTAAAATTGTCCCCATAATGAGCTAAAAACATAAAAGACAAATGATAGAGAAATTAGAAGCAATTATCAAAGAAATTCTTAGCAGAAATTTCTGATTTAAATTAAAGCCTATGATTAAAAATCTCCTGCCTCTTTGTCCTTCTCCACTCTACCCACAATCCCCTACGGCTGCAGCACCTTGTAACTTCATTTCTTTTCCTCAAAGATAGTCATGCTATGTTTGATGCATCACAAGAATGAACATAACTTCAGGCCTTTCTGGTTCCTATTTCTATTTGTGCTAATGCTTAACACATTAACAAAGATGGAAATGGTTTTGAAAAGAGGCTGTGAAAAGTAAAATTATTTTTCACTTACATGACTACGTTAATTTGGTAAAAGAGGACCTTTTCAATTCTTTTTAAATTGAAGTTTGAAATATAGCACACTATATTTTGGGGGCTGGGACTGATACACAGCTATTTAGATGCCCTAAGCATTAAAAATATTATAATGCATCATCTCCAGATGTGATTTATTTATTATTCATTCAATCAAAAACTGTTTTTGAGCATCTGATCAGGTATTGTTCTAGGTGCCAGAAACACAAAAGTAAACAAAATGAATTGTTTTTATTATGTTTACATTCTGGTAAATAAAATCAATACTACGCCATAAAACAAGTATGGGGCAATTCAACAGAGTTCTATTTTTTTGATAAATCCTATTTTGCTTCTTTGGGAAATATCAAATTCCTTTAAAAATTGTGTTCTTTTGTTACTAAAATGTGTTTTTTTGTGCATGTACTTAAACTCCATATTGGCTATTACACAGTGATAACATTTATTTGCTGGGTATACCTTTCGTCGTTTTTCAGAAGTCATTAGTAATTAGATATATTAAAAATCTTAATTGAAAATATTCATATAATATATTTGTTTTCCTCTTTTGAAGAAGTTTTAACTTTATGAGGTCTAAAATAACTGGCTCATTAAAAACTAGAGAAACTCGAAGTATTTTTAAAAGTTGAAATCATAAATTGTGTTTTGTTGGAGGCTGCTGCTAATTAATTTTGTTTGGGATTCTGCAGCCTTATATTTATATAACATACTATTACTTTAGGGGAACATATCTTAGGTAATTTTTCAAAGTGACACCTGATACATACAAAAGAATCTATATAATATATAGTCTCATTATCAATCATAAAAAGAGAAATATTGAGAGTGTAACATTCCTACTTAAAAACTAAACTATTGTTAATACTATTTTTGGATAGTTTAAAGGAAAAATCTTTTTCTGGAGATTTTCTTCAGTTCATGTCCCTCTTTTTATATTTTAACTGCTTTCTATACAATATTTTGAGTGTTTCCTTAAGAAATATTTAGTTATTTTCTTCTTTTTAAATATTAAAGATAAGTTTTATTTTGAAATAATTCCCAATGTATGAAAATATAGCAAGGTCAGTATAAATAAGTTTTTATCTGATTCATATGAAAGTGAGTTTTCACATAATGCTTCATCATCTCCCAGTGCTCTAATGCATAATCTCTACATTGATGTTCTTCTACCTAACCACAGCATAATAAAAAAATCAGAATATTAACATTGAAACATCACTACCATCTAATTTGTAGGTCCAATTAATTTTTTGTCAATGCCAATAAGAAAAAGTGAATCCAAGTTATGTTTTAACTGTCACTTTTTAAATTTACGTAGACTTTAGTTTTTAGAGCAGTTTTAGATTCACAGCAAAATTGAACAAAAAGAGTTTTTACACACTCTCACATACTCATAGCCTCCCCCATTATCAACATCTCACGGCAAAACAGTACATTTGTTATAATTGATGAACCTATATTGACACATCATTACCAATCAGAGTTCGTAGTTTACCTTAAAGTTCACTCTGGATGTTGTACATTTTGTGGATTTTGACAAATGTATAATGGCATCTGCCACCATAGTATCATACAGAATAGTTTCACTGCCCTAAAAATCCTCTGTGCTCTGCCTCCCTGTGCCTTTAACCTCTGGTAATCACTGATTCTTTTACTGTTTCCATAGTTTAGCCTTTTCCAGAATGTCACTTAGTTAGAATCACACAGTACATAGCCTTTTCATGTTGGTTTCTTTCACTTTGTAATATGCATTTAAGGTTCCTTCATGTTGTTTCATGACTTGATAGCTCATTTCTTTTTAGTACTGAATAATATGCCACAGTTTATTTATCCAGTTACCTACTGAAAGACATCTTGGTGGCTCCCAAGTTTTGGCAATTACAAATGAAGCTTCTACAAACATCTACGTGCAGGTTTTTGAGTGGACAAATTCCCCCAAACCTGTTTAAAACAGCCTTACTCCCGATTCCAGCTTCTGGCAACTACTGACCAATTTTCTGCCCCTATAGTTTTGTCTTTTCCAGAATGTCTTATCAAGATGTGTAGCCTTTTGATTCTGGCTTCTTTCACTTCACATATTGCATTTGAGATTTATCCATATTGCTGCAAGTATCACTAATTTGTTCCCCTTTGTTGTTGAGTAGTATTCTATTCTATGGATGTACAGTAGTTTCTTTTTCTGTTTCCCATTTGGGAGATATTTGGTTGTTTAGGGGAAATTTTGAATAGAACTGTTATAAACATTCGTGTACAGGTTTTATGTGAGCACTGGTTTTCACATCTCTAGGGTAGAGATCCTGGTGTGGGATTGCTGGATCATACGGCAAGTATGTTTAATTTGATAAGACATTGACAAGCAATTTTTCAGAGTGGCTGTACAGTTTTACTTTTCCATCGGCAATGTATGATAGTTCCAGTTGTTCCACATCCTTGCCAGCACTTAGTATCATTAGTATTTTTTTATTTTTCTTATCCTAATAGGTGTGTGGTTATGGTTTTAATGTGCAGTTTTCTAATGACTAATAATGTTGAACATTTTCCTGTGGTTGTTCGCCATGCTCGTTTTTAAAATATTGAGCTGTTCATTTTTTATTACTAGGTTTTGAGAATTCCTTATATATCCTAGATATAAATTTTTTTTAATCAAGTAGATGATTTGCAGATATTTACTCTCATTTAGAGGCTTATACTTCAGAGAACAAAAGTCTTAACTTTTCAAAGAACAAAAGTTCCTCATTTCTTAATTTTGATAAGTTCAGTGTATCACTTTTTTTCTTATAAGGATAGTGCTTTGGGTTTCATATGTAAGAAATATTTGCCTAACCCAAAGTCAAAGATTTTATCTTATGTTTCCTTATAGAAGTTTTATAGTTTAAAATTTTACATTTATAGATACGAAGCAGTGATTTTTGTATGTTGTGTGAAGAAAGGATTGAAGTATATCCTTTGTCATATGGCTATCCAGTTTTTTCTATACCATTTGTTGAAAAGACTATCCTTTCTTCCTTGGATTGCCTTTGTAATTTAGTAAAACATCACTTTTCTATACATGCAAGGGTCTATTTCCGACTCTCTGTTCTATTCCATTGATTTAAATAAATATTCATTCTCCAATAACACACTGACTTGATGACTGCAGCTTTATAGTAAGTCTTGAAACTGGGTAGTGTATGTCCTCTAACATTTTTTTTTGCCACCTTGCTTTAGATGATTAAATGTTGTTACCTTTCCTCTGCTCTTCCAGAATTCTGTTGTTTTGTTGTTGTTGTTGTTGTTGTTGTTGTTGTTGTTGTTTTGACTCTACAGAGCCCAGTTTCGCAGCAGACTCCCCTGCTATCACAGCTGTGTATTAGGATCTGCTCCAGCTGTGTTTGCCTGGATGTTATATCTGAGTCACGGGAGAGTGTCAACATATTAATAAACTTTGTCTTATGTTCTCTCCCACACTTTGTTCGGTACCCTTCAGATGCATTTCCATCTATGTTACCCAAGTTTCTGCTAGTATTTATTAGCTAGGCCCTGTAGATTTTTGGAAATATTCCCTTTATGCCAATAGCAGGAACCATACTTCACCTTTGGGTCATGCTGAGATATGTCCCTAGGTATTGGTCAGAAGCAAAGTGAGAAAGGTGGGGCATATTTTAAGAGAAGATTGCTTAATCTTCCCAGGCATCCTCTGCCGAGGGGAGGCTACTTTCCCTTAGCCAAGATGAAGGAGCATTTCTTGATTATACAGTTCAGGGCAAGGTGCTAGACATTCTCAAGAACATCTGTCTAAATATTCCCACCTTAGTTCTCAGAGTCCCACTCCTCCTATATTATCCCTTTCCTCTTCTTCCTTGCTAGGGCCTTGACTTGAGCATAGGACACTTGCCTATGAATTCTTTGTAATTACAATCAATTCTTAGGTTGGATTTTCAGCACAGCCAGCTTGCTGGCTGTAAGAGATAAGGATCTCTTTAAATACTGGCTTGCAGGCCTTTTGACTTGCACACTGTGTCCTGAGTTGATGAAGAGCTAATTTGAGCTTGTCATTTTCTTCTTTCTATATTTTAGCCACAGTAAACAGTGAGTCGATTTCATAATTCTTATAAATACCATTGCTCTTCTCCTGTATCTTATTCAAATTTAACATAGGTGTACATTTTAGGAATGTTAATTCCATAACTCACTATGGGTTACCACCATCCTGCTTACTGTTGGCAATGGATTCCTTGTAACTATCTGGCAAGTGCAGTGGAATTGGAATCCAATTTCCAGAATTCCATTCACAGAGTCCAACTGTCTGATATTAAGTGCTTTATATAGGGTTTCCTAGAATTTGACCAAGAAATAAGAAGTAGAAGTCTGTGGGTAAATAGGTTATTTGCAAATTGATCCCAGGAAGCACTGATAGCAATGAGATGAAGTAAGACAAGGAAGGAACAGAAGCTAGTAAAGATGTGCTAACAAGCGGGTTTCTGCTATGGGTAACTCAAGAATCGATCCTGCTGAGAACTCTGGGACACAGTACATAATATCCCACTAGAGGAGGGCGGGAGCTAGGTGATTTGTATTCCAAATGCCATCCACCATTTTTTGTTTCAGGAGTATTACTTTCTTGGCCCTTTCAGGCTGTATTATAGATGGACTTTGGGAAGTCACTAGCATGTATTGGGATAGCAAATCGTGATGAAATATGGGAGGAGTATGAACAGTATCTACCATAATTCTGTTCTATTATTGGTTGTTTTTTGTATTTATGAAATATATTGAAGTTATTTATTTATATTTCTCTCATAAATTACTACTTTAATTTCCTGCTTGACTCTTTTGGAATTTTTGGTAGGAACTAAAAAAGGCAGAAATAATGATTACTGTGAAAATTTCTCCCCTATTTTATAATTTCTTATTTTGCTTTTAGTTTGACATCATCTAGGTCCTCAAGAAAACCGTTGAATGATATTGATAATAGTGGCTTCCTGATATTGATTCTGACTTTAGACAGAAAAACCTCATGTGTTTTATTAAGACCGATGTTTACTCTTTACTTATATATACTTGTAAAATATTCAGGCAATTTCATTCTATCCCTAATTTATTGAAGACATTTTAAATATTAAGACTACCTGTTCACATAAAATGTATTTTCAGCATATATGTCAATAACTGACTGTGTAGCTTTTCTATTGTAGTCTCTTCATGTAATGCATTTCCTTTCTTTAATGAACTCATGCAATTCACTTGTAAAACCACCTGTACCTAGTTCACTTTAAGGGGCTGTATATTTTATAAATTCTTTAATTACTTTTACATAATTTTTTTCTCTTTTGATATGTTAGTCCCTTGAATTTTTCCTTAAAAGCATCTGTTTTCGAATATTTGCATCCAGATTTATTATTATCATGATTTTAAAAATATCTCCATTTCTGTAGTTATCCATTCACCTTCTGCCTCTTATTTCTTCATCAGATTTGACAGATGTCTGTCTCTTTTATTGATCTCTGAAAAATAAATAAGACCCTGGTTTTAATTTTACAGTTCTATTGCTTTATTACATTCTAAATTTTAATATATATTTTAAAATTTCATCAAGTTTTTCTTCTTGGCTTGTTTAATTTTTCAAGCCTTTTGTGTTAAATACTAAGTGAATTTGTAATATTTGCTTTCATTAATTAAAAACTTGAAGGCTGTCCTCTTAATTTTATACATATTTAGCTGCATGACTCCTATGAACACATTACTATGCTATATCATTATATAGAAAATAATAATTCTGAGTTTCTGACATACTTAGGACTGTCAACAATTCTGTATGTAGGAAAGTTACTTTGGAATTCAATTTTAGATTCAGACTTTAGAAGAACCAGCTCACCGAGTAAAAAGCCCAACAAGCATTTAAAGAGAAAAAAAAAATTACCAAAATTACCAAGTTTTATTAGGTCATTCATGGTGGAATATAAAACAAATTTATGATATGATTATCATTTCTACATAGATAATTAATATCTTTAGACATCAGCATTACAAAAGTCAGGAATGTGGTTATTCTTGTGGGGAGTCAGTTACTTACAGGAAGTGCTGAAGATCCCATTTATTTTGAGGAACTAGTTAGTTTACTTATTTTTGGTTTATGTCAAAGTGCAAAGTGTTTCTTCCCTGTTAGTTGCAGGATGCATTATACATACTTATTCATAGAGGCAGCAAGGTAAAGTGTCAGTATTACTGCCACAGAGAACAGAAACAATGCCTTAATTATCTCCAAGTGTTTTAAAGTCCTGAGAATAGTGCCTTGCATATTGTAGGCTCTTAATGACTATATGTTGTATTTGAGGCATAGTCTGAGAAAAAAGTTATAGTGAAATTTTGCCACATTTGAACCTCTACACTTGTACAAGTCTTAGAATAGGAACATGAATTTCTGATGATAAAGTTTTAAAAATTTAATGAATGTATTTAGGGTATATAAAATGTTACTGAATATACATTTATTATAGCTAAAGAAGTACAAAGATGCTTGTCTTACTTTAAAGGTAATTATGTGAAAAAAGTTGCATTCAAAGGTGTAAGAATCTCTTTTCCACAATTGCAGTATATAATTAACAAACTTCTCTACATTTATTCAGAAAAGAGTAATAAACCACTTGTAAATAATGGCAGCCTTGCATTCTGTATTCTTAAATGTCAATAATCTGAACATAAATTTTCTCCTGTTCTTAGTTATACAAGTATGTTTTTGAGATAATGCAGAGACAGGTATCATTACCATCGCTGCAGTTCCATTTTCTATAGATGTAAATGTATTAATGTAAAACATGGAGGATAAATGAAGAGTTCCACTATTATTGAAAACTGTAGTGCATGGAAATTAAATCAATATGCTTCTTTCAAAAACACAACATGGTGACAGCAAAGAAGTGAAATCTGACTGCATTCCAGGAAAGAGACAAAAGTAGTAGGTATCTATTAAAATAACAATAACAGGTAGAAAAAATAAGAACATATTATTTCCATATTTTGATTGCCTGATGTTCTGCCCTTTGATTTCTTGAGATTAATAACTCCAGTAAGGAGGAGGCTTTTGTAAAAATGTATGAATAAGGACAGATTTTAAGAATATATAGAAAGTAATTTTTCTCCATCATTTGAAATGGAATATGTTTTCCCTTGTAAATTTCTGAGCTACTAGAGTGATATGATCACATGTCACCTAGGTTAATTTAGTGCTAAATAACTAAAGCCAATGATAACTTCCTTTTGAGGACAATTCAGGTATTTAATGATGCCACAGATCAACCATATCTAGGCATTAAATAGGAAGAAGAAAATTCAGCCCTCAATTCAAAGGCTGTAGTAGATGATGGAAGAATGAGAAAAAAAAATCAGAGAACAATATTAATAAGACAAAGGATAATAGTAAAAACTTATAGCAAAGTACAATTCATCTAAATACAACTTCAAACTGAATTGGATTCTTAACAGGTGTGTGTTAATATGAAGCGAGATCTAGGATCCTTCTAATAAAAAATTTGGTTAGATGTTATGCACAATTAATATACCTTTTAAGTATACTGGGATATTTAGTGGGATATTTAGTAAGTTTATATATACTTCTTATGTACACTAAGGTATAAGACATTTCCCAAATTACATTTGGTTATAGTCTAAAAATCTGATGTTAAATTGGTTATTTGAAATTTACATGATACTTTTTCAATGAACAATGTTATAATTGAGATGTTGTCTTCTAGCTCAATTCAGAAAATAATTTAGCCCATAGTGTAGCTTAAGTCTTTTCAGATAGGAAATAGGTGAAAACAATTCAGTTTCAGAAGTATAAATTAAAACCAAAAACTAATCTCTAAGGAATTATTTCTTATTTCCTCTGCATTTTAGTGCTCTAGGAAAAGAAACATCTATAAAATTAAGTAGAGAAATCTGTGAAGTTTCTGAAAGGAACTTCTGGGCATTTTTATGGACTTCATATATTGAAGACAGTTATAGTTTCTTTATGAATATTGTTAAAGAGAAAACCACAGGCCCCAAATGTCCCTGATACCAAACCTGAATTTAATATCTGAACTCTTGCTGTTTGGACCAATCCCAGAAATAAAATCTTAACCAGTCTGGAATTTTCTGGCCAACACTAATTAGAGAATCTGTCAAGTGGGCCATCTCTGTCTCCCCACCACTCCTCAGAAAGAATAGGCAGTCAATTTGCATGATAGAAACCCTTGCCATTCTCTTTCTGTCCTGGTCCAAAAATAACCCTTTTCTTTTCTTTTGTTAGTAACTCTTGCCCCACCCTTTTTCCTATAACAACCTTCCATTTTATACAGCGGCTTGGAGCATCCTTCTGATTGCTAGATGGAATGCTACCTAACTTGTGAATCACTTAATATAAAAGTTAATTAGATCTTCAAATATACCTGGCTGAATTTTGTGCCATTTCCTAATTTACAATTGTCATATTCATTAAAACGTGGATTGCAAGAACTCTTCTATCCTGTATTTTATAATATGCTAGTGCTACCGTAACAAAATATTACAGATTGAGTGGTTTAAACAACAAAAATTAATGTTCTCAACAGTTCTAGAGCTTAGAAGTCCAAGATCAAGGCTGGACGTCTTCTGAGGCTTTTCTTTTGGGCTTGCAGGTTGATGATGCCTTTTCACCATGTCCTCATGTTGTGTTTCCCCTGTGAATGGAAATACCTGTCTCTCTGCGTGTCCAGATATCCTCTTTCTATAACAACACCAGCATATGAATTTGGGGGCAGGAGAACACAAAATTCAACCCATTACATAGCCCTAATAGGATTATGGTTAATTTGGATTGCTAGAATTCTTTTAGCCCCAGTTGAATCATTGTTAATTAAGGGATGGGGAACAAGCAATTGAAAAAAAAAAAAAATGAAGGTGGCAGGAAACTTGAAAAGGAGGATATTTTTAAGCTAATTGATTTAGAATAGAAAAATATTGGGAAATAAAGAGTGTGTGTGAACCTAAGGTGGCCTTTAGCAGGGAATCCAAGGATGTTAAAAAGAATCTCTTAGTCAGTTTCCTTTTGCAGGTAGCTTGCTGTGTGAAGGGAACAAATATTAGCAAAAAAAAAAAAAAAAGAAACCTGGGGTAGGAAAGTGTGGAGAGGAAAGCAGCATGAAGCCTATTGTTTATATTCATAAGTAATTCACTGGTTGAATCTTTATTCTGTGGGTGTTGTTATATATAACCTACATCAAGACATCTATTTATGTTTTTATTATTTATTTTATTAAAAAGTTTTATTTTTAAATTGAGGTATAATCGACATATAACATTATGTTAGTTTCATTATGTGTAACATAACGGTGTGATATTTGCATATATTGCAACATAATCACTGCAACAATCCAGCTGACATTAGTCACCATAGTCACAAGAACTTTTTTCTCATGATAAGAACTTTCAAGATCTACTCCGCTAGCTACTTTTAGATATTCAATACAGTATTGTTAGCTATAGTCACCATGCTGTACATTACATCTCCATGAGTTATTCATTTTATAACTGGAAATTTGTACCTTTTGACCCCTTTCACCCATTTTGCTCACCCCTAAGCCCTCCACCTCAGGCAACCACAGATTGCTCTTTGTATCCATGAGCTCAGTTTTCATTTGCTTTCCGTTTCTTTTTTTTCTTTTCTCTCTCTCTTTTTTTTTTTTTTAGATTTCACATATAACTGAGATCATACAGTATTTATCTTTTTATGGCTGATTTATTGCACTTAGCATAATCCTGGATGATATCATCTCAAGATCCTCAACTTAATTATTTCTGAAGGATACTTTTTCTAAATAAAGTCACTTTCACAGGTTTCAGGTGGACACATCTTTTGGGAGGCTGCCACTCAACCCACTGCAATAGAGAAGTAATATAATTGAATGAAAATTTAAAAATGATTTAGCTAATAATATGTATTTGATGAATGTTTTATAAATAACTTTCTTAGCTCATTTAGGGCTTGATATTTGAAATAAAGCTTAAAATGAAATTAAGAGAGATCAATTTTTCTTTTTTCAAATATGAATAAATTAGGGAAATTATAATTTAGATATTAATTATAATATGTGGAATCGCACTACTAATGGGAGAAAGAATTGAGATAATTAATGACAGTTAATATTTAATGTTTACTACACATTAAAACACATTTCTTAAAATCCTCATAATAACCACAGGGTTCTCAATAGTGAGCCCAAAATAGCTACATAAGGCTTCCGGCGAGTAGACCAAATTTGAGATAAATCATAAATATCTGAAATTGAAATTGTATTGAATAGGTAACAAAGGCATAGTAAAGAATTGTTTATAGCCATAGTAGGCCAACTGATTGCATGGCGTTTTAATCTCTGGAAGAAAATAATAAGATGGTTCTGTTTTGAAGGAAGTTTGGGTTGACCCTAGCAGCTTAAACTGAAGGCAATATATTAGGGTGAAGCCCTGTGCCTTCATCATTTAACAAGAATGCTCTTGGAAGACATGGTTGAGATTTCTTCTGGGTGTTGGTGTTGTTGAGAAAAGCAGAGTACTTAATAAAATGGGAGCACATGTATTGTTTATTATCCATTACCTTGTGAATGTGATGAAACTATTATCTGAGGGAAATATATTCTGAAAAGATAATGCTATTATTTTTGATGCCAAATAAAAAGGTTATAGTATATCTAAATGTATTGAAAGACCTATTCTCCTTCAAAAGAAATATCTTCTCTTTGGGAGTTAGGAGGAATTGCCTCTAGTGGTAAATAGTATTAGAAGTGGCAGTAGTGGTGGGGCAGCCATAGTAGATCAGGGTCCTCAAAAGAGCAGTGGCAGTAGGACCTGGGTTGGCACAATTAGAGCCTGTAGTGGTGGTAGGAGTTGGTGATTGGTAGCAGAGTGCTAATTAATAGCAGCAGTATTGAGAGCCTAACTGGAGAATGATGTTAATTAGACAAATTGTGATTTTGTACTGCCCTCTTTATATAAGGAGAAAATTGTCACTTGCAAATTGTAGAACTGATCTTGGCAGAAAACTAGGTGTCTGTGGGAGCCAAAAATCTTTTGATGTTATATACTTTAGAAAAGGGACCAATAGAAATAAAGCCTTCAGAAGGTGTTTTTGTTTTGTTTTCTTTTTTAATTGAACAAATACCTTTTTCAAGAAGACTTGAAATTGTAATTCATAAAATACTCATGATATCATATACTTTAGAAAGGGGACCAATAGAAATAAAGCCTTCAGAAGGGTTTTTGTTTTGTTTTCTTTTTTAATTGAACAAATACCTTTTTCAAGAAGACTTGAAATTGTAATTCATAAAATACTCATGATATCATATTATTAAACTAAATTAAAAATCATCATGTGTAATGGTCAAAATTGGTAGAAAACACGGTCTTTGTCATTTGATTGGCCAACAACTTGTTGCAAATTTACAGAGCACTACTTTCATCATAACATAAAACCTCTTAGTAAATGAAAATGCTGCATCTTTGGGATATAATCCTCTCTCTTTCCTTTTATCCAAAACATATTAAAATTTCAAATTAGAAAAAAAAAAACAAACCATTGTGATTCTATTTGGAAAATTTTGATCTGAGTCAAAATGGAATGTAACAAAGATCAGAACAGATATCCATTTGGAAATCTAAAGGAAGCTTAACTTGCTCTTACACATTTATTGCACTATAAAACAATTCATCATGAAGACATTAAGACAGGGAATTGTTATAAAAGATAATTATTGAATAGCTATTTCAGGATGGAATAATTGATTGCTGACCCCAACACACACTTGTTTTTAATTTTAGTGTTTAAGTGCTCTGTAGGAAATATTAAAACACCTACAAATCCTTTAGTAGTTTGGTAGAAAAGCAAGAAATAACAAAACTCATAGTTGTATAATTTACGAATTGATTTTCTTCTATTTTCCCAGGTTACTTCTGAATTACATTTAATGCTACAACTTCCCAATCCACATGTGAAAGAGGGATATATGGGAAAGGGTATTTCTTGAATTCAAGTTTGGAATCTTTAAATTTCTATCTGGGGATCTAAGAGAAAAGCCTGATATTTAGAAAAGTAGATATCTTTATATAAATCTGAGCCATTTCATATAAATTTCTTCAGGAAAACAGAATTTATGTGAAGCAAGTTGCCATTATCTTGGAATAAATGTTTTTCTTTTTGAAATAGCCAATTTCTTCCGCTCTTTTCCCCTTTTCTTTAGCAATGTGCCATCATAATCTTGATGTGGCTGATCCAAAGTATACAAGGAACCCTACTTGTTTACGACATCCACATACCTATGAACATAAGTTATATGGCAGTAGTTGCTAGCTTGTGGAAATGAGCCACTTATAGCGCTTCAAAGTTTTGTGTATGAACCTTGAAATAAGTGTGAAGAAAAATAACTGATTTGAAAGTTATTTGATATTTTGCTTCTGTGACTGATGACTTTCCAGGTATAATTTCAATCTACACGTGTCCTTATCATAAATCTCTTACTATGCTTCTGCTAGCTTGAATTTGTCTTTATACCTTGTGACTATGCTCTGCCAAGAAAACAAAACTGAAATCTTTGTGGCTTAATACATAAAAGTTAATTTCTCTCTCATATAAGTTTGCAGTTATGTGGACAGCTTCCTTCTAAGTGTAGACTTAGAAGTAAAAATCTAGGTTGTTTTAATCCTGTGCCTTTGCCAAATTAATGAGAGAATTCAACTGTTGCCACAGCAAGTGAAGAGAGAACAAGAATTTTATATATTGGCTTTTAAGTGCTTCAGTCTGAAATTGACACACATTATTTCTTTGCATAGTCTCTTGGCCAGAAGTAGACCAATGGCACTGCCAAACTGCAGAAATGCTCTAAAATATGGGTGAGCCCATACATAGTGTGTAGTAAGTGCTTCTGTCACACAACTAAATGAGTTTAAATGAAACAACACAATTGATACAGATTATAATCAGCATACTCTGTATAATATGGAGATAGATTATAGTCCTTTGTTAATTGTGCTGAAAGGTTCTGGCTCCTATACTTGGTCAGATTGAGTGTTCTTATAAGAATATCATTTCTTCATCTAGTTGGAATTTGAGAAGTGAAAGATTGTGAATTTGAGAAAGGAATTTATTCTTATATAGGGAGTAATATGGAAAGAGTTCTAGTAATGAAAGTAGAATAAGTGGTTTACACAAAACTAATTACTTAAGTAAGGATCAGTCTTATTTCATTGTGAATTTACTTATAACTTGAAATACTTTATTAGCAACATACCAGTAAAATACTATAATTTTATGCTCAGTACATTTGTATATACGTGTCCCATTTATTTTTCCGCAGAGGAAGTGAGATGGTTTAATTATAATTGCTATCCTAAGTATTTTATTCATTGGTTGTCCATCATTGATCTACATAAAAACATAGAAGATTTAAAGTAGTTAGATGAATATGTTGTAAGAAATAAGTGAATGTTTCAAATAATTTTTATAAAACTAGGATTTTTGGTTGTTCAAACTTATTGACACTGTTCCAAGCACTTTATATGTATTACCTCTTTTAATTTTACACTAACCCTTCTGGATAGGTTAGATAATATTTTAAAGATAAGGAAATTGAGGAACAGCTATGTTAACTGCTTGCCCAGGTAACTTAATGCATATTTTATGTCTGGAAGGGAATTAAATTTATCTGTCACTCCCCCTCCATCCTTTGCCTTATTGATAACCCCCAAATTTGCTTAGGTTCCCAAAATAGAAATCCGGAGCTACAATGTAGATCTCTTGACTCAGATCAGATTTATAAAAATCATGCTTTAGAGCAAAATGGCTATGATTTAATGTGTCAAATATGCTTAAATTGCCTTTTCAGTTCTTTGAACACAAAAAATTTTGTTTTCTAGATTATAGTACTGCTATAAAATAGGGATTAGATAGGCTAAGGTGGTAGGTTTTCATGAGGGCTAAGCACTAGAGGCAAATTGTCAGCCAAAAAAGATTCTGGCTCTAGTTCAACATTTCATTTTGAAATATTAGGGGAATAAGAGAAATCTGTAACCTATCAAGATCCTTGTAAAGACATATGCTTTTTAAAGATGAAATAATATGTCAAGTTTTGCTTTAATTGGCTCTCTATGGAAATGCTTAGAGTATCCCAAATAATTACATGCTAAATGTAAATAATGTGTTAACATAAGTGCTATAGAAGAGTTGGTAAAGATGAATTTATTGAATATTCCATCACTCACCCATATTCCTTAGGGCAATACTTTTAAAATGTATTAGTTGGTACTATCAGCTGGTAATTTGGATGGGTACACCAAACAGTCCTGTGTTACAGCCCCATTGGTTTTTTATATTATCTTAACTGTATTTTTAAAAGCTAGAAATATCAGGGAAAAATAAACCACACCCATGTACTATCAATGAGGAATCACAAAGATTCATATTTCTATTTCTTCTCTAAATACATAAATTTTTACTGAGACATATAAAGTCCCTTTCTACTCCTTCCCACAACCTCATTCTCTTTATTCCTTCCCAGAGACAACTTCTATTATGAATTTGAAATACATTCTTCCTCTCTATTATCCTAAATTTTAACTTTTCATGTTTACACATAAACAAATACACTTTAAGAACTGTATAGTCACATGCCAAATTATCTTCTTACAACTTGCTTTCCCCCCACTTATTGCATATTAAAACTGTCTGTTTTCATACATTTAGATCAAGTACATTTATTTTAATTGACCTTTCCTTATATATGTCTCCCCGAAAGAAATAGAATTACGGGGTTGTATGATTGGGATTTTAAAAACTTCATTAGATAATACTGAATTGCTCTCTAAAGTGGCTGTAGTAATTTATTCTCCCACCAGAATGTAGAGAGTTTCCATGGTTTTACACATTTTTGACAATATTTGATAGCAATAGATTTTAAAAATTATATTTCCCTCTAACTTTTAGTTGAATTATTGAATATCTTTAAGTTGAATTATTGAATATCTTTAATATTCTTTGAAAACCATGTAATTTTATCTTCTTTGTACCTGGCAGCCTTTTTATTATGGTAGATGGGCATCCAATATATTAAAAAAAAATAAAACTATTCTTAAACATGTTAGACTCTCAATATGATAACTTGATAACTATTTCATAAATAAAATTGCCATATCTATTTAAATTAACTTATTCAGATTAATTCAATTATTTGCATTCAGTCTAAGCTATAGTCTAAATAAATTATATAATTGTATATTCTAAAATACACATGTATTATCTATATATATCTATAAAATCAATCAATCCATAATTTTTAATAAACAATATAGGCAGGTTCAACCTCCACAATATCTATTCTGTCTTGCTTATATATTTTGCTTCCCATTGCTGCCTTTCAAATCGTTACAGTTTGCCTTGAAGATAAATTCACAGCTTGAACTTTTCATTTAGCTAATTGGTACTTATTTTTGCCACTGAGTTGTTCTCACTCAACTGGGTAATGAAGTTGGAAATTGCTTTCTCTCAGAATCTCATTTAAATGAAGGCAAACAATAAATGAGGCAGTACTTTGCTTAAAAGTAACAGAAGATAACTGTAGCCCTTGACCTTAGATCAAAAAGTCATGCCTGATTTGGAACTTTCAGTTTGGCAACATAAGAAGATCAGCAAATTCTTTCCTCAAAAAGCAACTATAAAATTGCACATATTGTCAAAAACAATCATTTGAGAGCTCTGGAAATCTACCAAAGTCATACAACAAAGTGAAAAGTGTTAATTCATTAAAAATAACTGAACTTCAGGTAAAATCAGTGGGAAGCAGTGGCATTCCTGCCTAGGGCTACTCCCAGTTTGCATGATACAGTTCTTCTACCAAGTTGGGGAAGGCTAGAAAAAACCAGAAACTTTACTTTGGGTAGAGTCTCTCTTGGTTTGAAGTGGAGGTGAAAAACCTCTGCTCAGGTTTTAGTGATCTTAATGACAGGCCACCAGGGAAGGCCAGTAGCTCAGCTAGCCTGAGGTTGTCATTCTGACTGCAGTAAACAACAGACAGTAACTTAGACAAAAATCTAACAGGGAAAATACAGGAAATAAGGTAGATATAGGAGGGATTGATAATCTCTCTTCATATCCTTGACTAACTGGAAGTCAACGTAAAGGTTCATGGGAGACTGAACAGAATTCAGACTTTTCATGTATCACAGGTGGTCTGGGAAACTTTGTTCATGCAAAAGTAAGACACACGAGGGTCTCATGGAAAGAAAACCTGGAGCATACCTGAAAGCAGTTGAACTTTTAATGTGCTTCCCAACCTGCACACAGACCCTTGGGCAGAGAGTGGAAGCCTTACTTGGATTAAAGTGTATGAGCATAACCTATAACCAATAACTGGTTTACCATAATCTCTGCAGAAACAGGGCCAGTACCTAGGAAGCCAATCTTAAAAACTGAAACAAGAATTTAAAAATCTTCCTGAATATAGATGTTAGCATAGACACACCTCAAGTGAGATATATTCTACAGATTTAGTCCAGGCAAGTAACTCAACAAATAAACAAACAAAAAATAGCAACAACTACAACCCTCAGGAGGGAAATATCAGAATTTGGAGTGTCAACAATATATTATCTAATGTTCGACACTGATCAAAAGTTATGAGAAAGTGTAACCCAAAATTAATTAAAAAGAAGCAATTAGACTGTGAATTGGCCCAGATGTTGAATTTAGAAGATAAAAATTTCAAGGGAGTTATTATAACTAGGTTCAAAGAATTAAAAGAAATGAAGTTAAAAGAATTAAAGGACAGCATGATGATAACTTGTTCAATAAATAGAGATCTTCAGATTTGTATGGAAGCACAAAAGACTCCGAATTGCGAAAGCCATCTTGAGAAAAAAGAACAAGGCTGGAGGTATCACTCTGCCTGGCTTCAAATTATACTACAAAGCAACAATAATCAAAACAGCATGGTATTGGCAGAAAAACAGACAGACCAATGGAATGGAATTGAGAGTCCAGAAATAAACTCCTATATCAAAAACACAATGGAAAAAGCAAAGCCTCTTCAATAAATGGTGCTGGGAAAATTGGAGAGCCACATGCAAGAAAATGAAACTAGACTGCTATCTGTTATCATACACGAAAATTTACTCAAAAAGGATCAAAGACCTAAATGTAAGCCCTAAAATAATAAATTGCATAGAAGAAAACATAGGTACCAAACTCATGGACCTTGGATTTAGAGAGGATTTTATGAATTTTACCTCAAAGGCAAGGGAAGTAAAGGCAAAAATAAATGAAAGAAACTATATCAAACTAAAAAGAAACCATCAACAAGACAAAGAGACAATCATCTGAATGGAAGAAGATATTTGCAAACAACGCCTCTGATAAGGGGCTAATATCAAAAATATACAAAGAACTCATACAACTCGACTATAAAAAAAAAAAAACAACCCAATAAAAATATGGGCAGAGGACCCAAACAAACACTTCTCCCAAGAAGACATACAAATGGCCAACAGACATATGAAAAGATGCTCAACTTCACTGGCTATTAGGGAAATGAAAATCAAAACTACAATGAGATGCCACTTCATACTTGTTAGAATGGCTATCATCATCAACAGGACAAGTAATAACAGTTGTTGGAGAGGCTGTGGAGAAAAAGGGACACTCAAACATTGCTGGCAGGAATGTAAATTGCTGCAGCCATTATGGAAAACAGCATGGAGATCCCTTAAAAAGTTAAAAATAGAATTACCCTATGACCCAACAATCCCTCTTCTAGATATTTACCCCTAAAATTTGAAAACATTTATCCATAAAGATATATGCACCCCGATGTTTATAGTAGCATTATTCACAGGGGCCAAGACATGGAAGCAACCAAAGTGTCCTTCAACAGATGATTGGATAAAGAAGAAGTGATATATAGATACATCAGAATATTACTCAGCCATAAGAAAAGATGAAATACTGCCATTGCAACAACATTGATGGATCTTGAAATTATCATGGTAAATGAAATAAGCCAGACAGAAGAAGTTGATTTCACTCATATGTGGGATATAAAACTGAAATCAACAAACAAATAAGACAAACAGAGACTCATGGACATGGACAACAGTTTAGTGATTATCAGAAGGAAGTGGGGGAGGGGAGGAGTTAAATAAGGATTACCGGGGCCAAATATATGATGATGGAAGAAAATTTAACACTTTGGGTGTTAAACACACAATGGGGCCAAATATATGATGATGGAAGAAAATTTAACACTTTGGGTGTTAAACACACAATGCAATATTCTATGACATATTATTGAATTGTACACTTGAAACCTATATAATTTTATTAACAAATGTCACCCCAATAAATTTAATAAAAAATAGTAAATAGAGATCTTGACAAAAAAGATTAAAAGTTATAAAAAAGGAAGTTCTGGATTTGAAGAGGATGATAACTAAAATGAAAAATTTACTTGAGGGGCTCAACAGCAGATTTGAGATGGCAGAAGAAAGAATCAAATAACTTGAGGATAGGTCAGTAGAAATGACCTAACAAAGGAAAAGAAAGAAAATATATTCAAGAAAAATGGAAAGCGAGGAGCGTTCAAGTTTCAACGACTCTCATGGAGTGTGGGTGTCAGCCCATGGGGCACTGAAGCCGCTGTGGGATCTTGTTAAGGGCCACTCCACACCAGTTTCAAGTCAGCCTTGACCTGCACCTCTTGTCATCCTGGTCTTTTCTTACCTGGAGTGAGACTCCGCCATGTCACTCAGGACCTAGAGTGATTACGATGGAAGAAATCAATAATTTCAAGACATTAAACAAATTATCTGAAAAAAAGAAATCTGCATTATGTTCAACTTTATGTATAAATATTCCTTTCT